>NW_028121911.1:0-40479 GCF_965194805.1 Balaenoptera borealis | reverse complement strand
GTGCTTGTGTCTTGCTGATTTTTAATTTTCCCAATTTATACCCCCATGAGTGGAAGTGCCCTATGCTCTCTAAGCTGTGTTTTTCAGATGTTTCAGGACACACCGTACACTTCTCCAGAGTGGCTGTTGGCAATTTACATCCCGCCCATCAGTGTAGCAAGGCTCCCATTTCTCCATGGCCTGTCCTGCATTTCTGGTTTTGACACTTTTTTCAGCATGGCCCTTTTGACCGATGGGAAGCGAGACTTCTCTGTAGCGCTGATTTGCCTTTCCAGGTGGCTTGGTTGGCCAAAAAGGGCGTATGCGTTTTTTCCTGAATATATTCAGGAAAAAACGCATACGCCCTTTTTGGCCAAGGGCATCATTGTCAACGTTTTGCCGCTTTTCATGTGCTTTAAAGGTGATTCGTATCTACCTCCTGAAATCTGTTTCGTGCAATTCTGCCTTGATTTCAAATCCTCTTCTTTGCCTTCCCTCAATATATTGGTGGACGAGAGTTATCATTTATAACTCTGCAGGTTTGTGAATTGCAGTGCCCTGAACCTCCATTTTACAACTCGCTTTTTTGGGAGCTGGCCGCAAAAGCGCAGGATGGCTTCAGGCCCTGTTCTGGTTCCGGGGGGCAGGCTGAGCCTGTGGTTAATTCTTCTTCCTGATGGGAAAATAGAATGACCTGTGCCTGTCCCGACACCAAGAGCTTGTCTCTCGTTGGTTCCCCGTCTTCCCGTTCATCCTCAGGACAAATTGCAACCTGTACGGAACAGGAGGTTAAAGGTGCTGATGCTCCAAGTAGGGAGATTGCTAGTAAAGCGGCTGGAATGGCGAACCCGGGCACAAGGAGATGAGAAATGAGGTGCGTTTTAGAAACCTTTCCCTATCACACGGTGTACCATCTTCTGGGTTTCTCATGCATGTTTTCGATGTAGGAAGATGCCCTTGAACCTGGAGATTTGGGACCCATGCAATGGGTACCACGCAGTATTACTTTAAAGTGTCTGCGTTTGCTCACCCAACCTCACCAAACCTCTCAGCCCCAAGAGTGTCCACCCTTATGTCTCATCCAGCTGTGGGTCTAGATATGGTCAATCCAGGTTGCATCACAGCCCCTGAACGCATTGTG
This sequence comes from Balaenoptera borealis, assembly GCF_965194805.1. Lineage (NCBI taxonomy): Eukaryota > Metazoa > Chordata > Mammalia > Artiodactyla > Balaenopteridae > Balaenoptera > Balaenoptera borealis. Next base: position 39,359 of record NW_028121911.1, on the reverse strand, counting down.
TAAGAATTTCTATCTCTTTCACTGTCGTTGTTTCATGGGTTTTTCAAAGTAATTTATTTTCATAATGGGGTTTAGCTGCTTTTCACGGCTGTGTTTATGCCGCTTTACACCCACTTGACACACTAACAGAGAGATATCAATACATAGGTTTTAAGATTATTACTAGTCAGATATATTCTTGTGCGGTGAATAGGGCGTCTTGAGTCCAGTTCTCTGAGCAAGGAGTAGGTCTTGTCTACTACATATTGGGTTTATGGAACGGTATCTGAGCTAATTTGATACCCTTGTTTTATGTATCACCCCACCTCACCTTTCCCGTTAAGCAGCCATTGTCTGTTTTCTGCATGTGTGACTCTGTTCTGTTTTGTAATTCAGTTCAAGTGTAACGGTTTTTACATTCCCTCTAAAAGTGATACCTTATGAGAAGTGTCCTTTTCTGTGTGACTTATTTCACTTAGAATCGTCGTACCTAAATCCACTCATCATGCTGCTACTAACCTTATGACATTGATTTCATGGCTGAGTGATATTCCATTGTACATAAGGACCACAACTTCTTTATCCATTTTTCTCTTTCCTTGGATATTTAAGGTGGAATGAAGTGGAGGTCCTTGTCAACAGAGCAGCCCTAAACTTTGGGGTGCTTGTGTCTTGCTGATTTTTAATTTTCCCAATTTATACCCCCATGAGTGGAAGTGCCCTATGCTCTCTAAGCTGTGTTTTTCAGATGTTTCAGGACACACCGTACACTTCTCCAGAGTGGCTGTTGGCAATTTACATCCCGCCCATCAGTGTAGCAAGGCTCTCATTTCTCCATGGCCTGTCCTGCATTTCTGGTTTTGAAACATTTTTCAGCATGGCCCTTTTGACCGATGGGAAGTGAGACTTCTTTGTAGCGCTGATTTGCCTTTCCAGGTTGCTTGGTTGGCCAAAAAGGGCGTATGCGTTTTTTCCTGAATATATTCAGGAAAAAACGCATACGCCCTTTTTGGCCAAGGGCATCATTGTCAACATTTTGCCGCTTTTCATGTGCTTTAAAGGCGATTCGAATCTACCTCCTGAAATCTGTTTCCTGCAATTCTGCCTTGATTTATAATCCTCTTCTTTGCCTTCCATCAATATATTTGTGGACGAGAGTTATCATTTATAACTCTGCAGGTTTGTGAATTGCAGTGCCCTGAACCTCCATTTTACAACTCGCTTTTTTGGGAGCTGGCCGCAAAAGCGCAGGATGGCTTCAGGCCCTGTTCTGGTTCCGGGGGACAGGCTGAGCCTGTGGTTAATTCTTCTTCCTGACGGGAAAATAGAGTGACCTGTGCCTGTCCCGACACCAAGAGCTTGTCTCTCGTTGGTTCCCCGTCTTCCCGTTCATCCTCAGGACAAATTGCAACCTGTACGGAACAGGAGGTTAAAGGTGCTGATGCTCCAAGTAGGGAGATTGCTAGTAAAGCGGCTGGAATGGCGAACCCGGGCACAAGGAGATGAGAAATGAGGTGCGTTTTAGAAACCTTTCCCCATCACACGGTGTACCATCTTCTGGGTTTCTCATGCATGTTTTCGATGTAGGAAGATGCCCTTGAACCTGGAGATTTGGGACCCATGCGATGGGTACCACGCAGTATTACTTTAAAGGGTCTGCGTTTGCTCACCCAACCTCACCAAACCTCTCAGCCCCAAGACTGTCCACCCTTATGTCTCATCCAGCTGTGGGTCTAGATATGGTCAATCCAGGTTGCATCACAGCCCCTGAACTCATTGTGTAAGAATTTCTATCTCTTTCACTGTCGTTGTTTCATGGGTTTTTCAAAGTAATTTATTTTCATAATGGGGTTTAGCTGCTTTTCACGGCTGTGTTTATGCCGCTTTACACCCACTTGACACACTAACAGAGAGATATCAATACATAGGTTTTAAGATTATTACTAGTCAGATATATTCTTGTGCGGTGAATAGGGCGTGTTGAGTCCAGTTCTCTGAGCAAGGAGTAGGTCTTGTCTACTACATATTGGGTTTATGGAACGGTATCTGAGCTAATTTGATACCCTTGTTTTATGTATCACCCCACCTCACCTTTCCCGTTAAGCAGCCATAGTGTGTTTTCTGCATGTGTGACTCTGTTCTGTTTTGTAATTCAGTTCAAGTGTAACGGTTTTTACATTCCCTCTAAAAGTGATACCTTATGAGAAGTGTCCTTTTCTGTGTGACTTATTTCACGTAGAATCGTCGTACCTAAATCCACTCATCATGCTGCTACTAACCTTATGACATTGATTTCATGGCTGAGTGATATTCCATTGTACATAAGGACCACAACTTCTTTATCCATTTTTCTCTTTCCTTGGATATTTAAGGTGGAATGAAGTGGAGGTCCTTGTCAACAGAGCAGCCCTAAACTTTGGGGTGCTTGTGTCTTGCTGATTTTTAATTTTCCCAATTTATACCCCCATGAGTGGAAGTGCCCTATGCTCTCTAAGCTGTGTTTTTCAGATGTTTCAGGACACACCGTACACTTCTCCAGAGTGGCTGTTGGCAATTTACATCCCGCCCATCAGTGTAGCAAGGCTCTCATTTCTCCATGGCCTGTCCTGCATTTCTGGTTTTGACACATTTTTCAGCATGGCCCTTTTGACCGATGGGAAGTGAGACTTCTTTGTAGCGCTGATTTGCCTTTCCAGGTTGCTTGGTTGGCCAAAAAGGGCGTATGCGTTTTTTCCTGAATATATTCAGGAAAAAACGCATACGCCCTTTTTGGCCAAGGGCATCATTGTCAACATTTTGCCGCTTTTCATGTGCTTTAAAGGCGATTCGAATCTACCTCCTGAAATCTGTTTCCTGCAATTCTGCCTTGATTTAAAATCCTCTTCTTTGCCTTCCCTCAATATATTTGTGGACGAGAGTTATCATTTATAACTCTGCAGGTTTGTGAATTGCAGTGCCCTGAACCTCCATTTTACAACTCGCTTTTTTGGGAGCTGGCCGCAAAAGTGCAGGATGGCTTCAGGCCCTGTTCTGGTTCCGGGGGGCAGGCTGAGCATGTGGTTAATTCTTCTTCCTGATGGGAAAATAGAGTGACCTGTGCCTGTCCCAACACCAAGAGCTAGTCTCTCGTTGGTTCCCCGTCTTCCCGTTCATCCTCAGGACAAATTGCAACCTGTACGGAACAGGAGGTTAAAGGTGCTGATGCTCCAAGTAGGGAGATTGCTAGTAAAGCGGCTGGAATGGCGAACCCGGGCACAAGGAGATGAGAAATGAGGTGCGTTTTAGAAACCTTTCCCCATCACACGGTGTACTATCTTCTGGGTTTCTCATGCATGTTTTCGATGTAGGAAGATTCCCTTGAAGCTGGAGATTTGGGACCCATGTGATGGGTACCACGCAGTATTACTTTAAAGGGTCTGCGTTTGCTCACCCAACCTCACCAAACCTCTCAGCCCCAAGAGTGTCCACCCTTATGTCTCATCCAGCTGTGGGTCTAGATATGGTCAATCCAGGTTGCATCACAGCCCCTGAACGCATTGTGTAAGAATTTCTATCTCTTTCACTGTCGTTGTTTCATGGGTTTTTCAAAGTAATTTATTTTCATAATGGGGTTTAGCTGCTTTTCACGGCTGTGTTTCTGCCGCTTTACACCCACTTGACACACTAACAGAGAGATATCAATACATAGGTTTTAAGATTATTACTAGTCAGATATATTCTTGTGCGGTGAATAGGGCGTGTTGAGTCCAGTTCTCTGAGCAAGGAGTAGGTCTTGTCTACTACATATTGGGTTTATGGAACGGTATCTGAGCTAATTTGATACCCTTGTTTTATGTATCACCCCACCTCACCTTTCCCGTTAAGCAGCCATTGTCTGTTTTCTGCATGTGTGACTCTGTTCTGTTTTGTAATTCAGTTCAAGTGTAACGGTTTTTACATTCCCTCTAAAAGTGATACCTTATGAGAAGTGTCCTTTTCTGTGTGACTTATTTCACTTAGAATCGTCGTACCTAAATCCACTCATCATGCTGCTACTAACCTTATGACATTGATTTCATGGCTGAGTGATATTCCATTGTACATAAGGACCACAACTTCTTTATCCATTTTTCTCTTTCCTTGGATATTTAAGGTGCAATGAAGTGGAGGTCCTTGTCAACAGAGCAGCCCTAAACTTTGGGGTGCTTGTGTCTTGCTGATTTTTAATTTTCCCAATTTATACCCCCATGAGTGGAAGTGCCCTATGCTCTCTAAGCTGTGTTTTTCAGATGTTTCAGGACACACCGTACACTTCTCCAGAGTGGCTGTTGGCAATTTACATCCCGCCCATCAGTGTAGCAAGGCTCTCATTTCTCCATGGCCTGTCCTGCATTTCTGGTTTTGACACATTTTTCAGCATGGCCCTTTTGACCGATGGGAAGTGAGACTGCTTTGTAGCGCTGATTTGCCTTTCCAGGTTGCTTGGTTGGCCAAAAAGGGCGTATGCGTTTTTTCCTGAATATATTCAGGAAAAAACGCATACGCCCTTTTTGGCCAAGGGCATCATTGTCAACATTTTGCCGCTTTTCATGTGCTTTAAAGGCGATTCGAATCTACCTCCTGAAATCTGTTTCCTGCAATTCTGCCTTGATTTAAAATCCTCTTCTTTGCCTTCCCTCAATATATTTGTGGACGAGAGTTATCATTTATAACTCTGCAGGTTTGTGAATTGCAGTGCCCTGAACCTCCATTTTACAACTCGCTTTTTTGGGAGCTGGCCGCAAAAGTGCAGGATGGCTTCAGGCCCTGTTCTGGTTCCGGGGGGCAGGCTGAGCATGTGGTTAATTCTTCTTCCTGATGGGAAAATAGAGTGACCTGTGCCTGTCCCGACACCAAGAGCTAGTCTCTCGTTGGTTCCCCGTCTTCCCGTTCATCCTCAGGACAAATTGCAACCTGTACGGAACAGGAGGTTAAAGGTGCTGATGCTCCAAGTAGGGAGATTGCTAGTAAAGCAGCTGGAATGGCGAACCCGGGCACAAGGAGATGAGAAATGAGGTGCGTTTTAGAAACCTTTCCCCATCACACGGTGTACCATCTTCTGGGTTTCTCATGCATGTTTTCGATGTAGGAAGATGCCCTTGAACCTGGAGATTTGGGACCCATGCGATGGGTACCACGCAGTATTACTTTAAAGGGTCTGCGTTTGCTCACCCAACCTCACCAAACCTCTCAGCCCCAAGACTGTCCACCCTTATGTCTCATCCAGCTGTGGGTCTAGATATGGTCAATCCAGGTTGCATCACAGCCCCTGAACTCATTGTGTAAGAATTTCTATCTCTTTCACTGTCGTTGTTTCATGTGTTTTTCAAAGTAATTTATTTTCATAATGGGGTTTAGCTGCTTTTCACGGCTGTGTTTATGCCGCTTTACACCCACTTGACACACTAACAGAGAGATATCAATACATAGGTTTTAAGATTATTACTAGTCAGATATATTCTTGTGCGGTGAATAGGGCGTGTTGAGTCCAGTTCTCTGAGCAAGGAGTAGGTCTTGTCTACTACATATTGGGTTTATGGAACGGTATCTGAGCTAATTTGATACCCTTGTTTTATGTATCACCCCACCTCACCTTTCCCGTTAAGCAGCCATAGTGTGTTTTCTGCATGTGTGACTCTGTTCTGTTTTGTAATTCAGTTCAAGTGTAACGGTTTTTACATTCCCTCTATCAGTGATACCTTATGAGAAGTGTCCTTTTCTGTGTGACTTATTTCACTTAGAATCGTCGTACCTAAATCCACTCATCATGCTGCTACTAACCTTATGACATTGATTTCATGGCTGAGTGATATTCCATTGTACATAAGGACCACAACTTCTTTATCCATTTTTCTCTTTCCTGGGATATTGAAGGTGGAATGAAGTGGAGGTCCTTGTCAACAGAGCAGCCCTCAACTTTGGGGTGCTTGTGTCTTGCTGATTTTTAATTTTCCCAATTTATACCCCCATGAGTGGAAGTGCCCTATGCTCTCTAAGCTGTGTTTTTCAGATGTTTCAGGACACACCGTACACTTCTCCAGAGTGGCTGTTGGCAATTTACATCCCGCCCATCAGTGTAGCAAGGCTCCCATTTCTCCATGGCCTGTCCTGCATTTCTGGTTTTGACACTTTTTTCAGCATGGCCCTTTTGACCGATGGGAAGCGAGACTTCTCTGTAGCGCTGATTTGCCTTTCCAGGTGGCTTGGTTGGCCAAAAAGGGCGTATGCGTTTTTTCCTGAATATATTCAGGAAAAAACGCATACGCCCTTTTTGGCCAAGGGCATCATTGTCAACGTTTTGCCGCTTTTCATGTGCTTTAAAGGTGATTCGTATCTACCTCCTGAAATCTGTTTCGTGCAATTCTGCCTTGATTTCAAATCCTCTTCTTTGCCTTCCCTCAATATATTGGTGGACGAGAGTTATCATTTATAACTCTGCAGGTTTGTGAATTGCAGTGCCCTGAACCTCCATTTTACAACTCGCTTTTTTGGGAGCTGGCCGCAAAAGCGCAGGATGGCTTCAGGCCCTGTTCTGGTTCCGGGGGGCAGGCTGAGCCTGTGGTTAATTCTTCTTCCTGATGGGAAAATAGAGTGACCTGTGCCTGTCCCGACACCAAGAGCTTGTCTCTCGTTGGTTCCCCGTCTTCCCGTTCATCCTCAGGACAAATTGCAACCTGTACGGAACAGGAGGTTAAAGGTGCTGATGCTCCAAGTAGGGAGATTGCTAGTAAAGCGGCTGGAATGGCGAACCCGGGCACAAGGAGATGAGAAATGAGGTGCGTTTTAGAAACCTTTCCCTATCACACGGTGTACCATCTTCTGGGTTTCTCATGCATGTTTTCGATGTAGGAAGATGCCCTTGAACCTGGAGATTTGGGACCCATGCAATGGGTACCACGCAGTATTACTTTAAAGTGTCTGCGTTTGCTCACCCAACCTCACCAAACCTCTCAGCCCCAAGAGTGTCCACCCTTATGTCTCATCCAGCTGTGGGTCTAGATATGGTCAATCCAGGTTGCATCACAGCCCCTGAACGCATTGTGTAAGAATTTCTATCTCTTTCACTGTCGTTGTTTCATGGGTTTTTCAAAGTAATTTATTTTCATAATGGGGTTTAGCTGCTTTTCACGGCTGTGTTTATGCCGCTTTACACCCACTTGACACACTAACAGAGAGATATCAATACATAGGTTTTAAGATTATTACTAGTCAGATATATTCTTGTGCGGTGAATAGGGCGTCTTGAGTCCAGTTCTCTGAGCAAGGAGTAGGTCTTGTCTACTACATATTGGGTTTATGGAACGGTATCTGAGCTAATTTGATACCCTTGGTTTATGTATCACCCCACCTCACCTTTCCCGTTAAGCAGCCATTGTCTGTTTTCTGCATGTGTGACTCTGTTCTGTTTTGTAATTCAGTTCAAGTGTAACGGTTTTTACATTCCCTCTAAAAGTGATACCTTATGAGAAGTGTCCTTTTCTGTGTGACTTATTTCACTTAGAATCGTCGTACCTAAATCCACTCATCATGCTGCTACTAACCTTATGACATTGATTTCATGGCTGAGTGATATTCCATTGTACATAAGGACCACAACTTCTTTATCCATTTTTCTCTTTCCTTGGATATTTAAGGTGGAATGAAGTGGAGGTCCTTGTCAACAGAGCAGCCCTAAACTTTGGGGTGCTTGTGTCTTGCTGATTTTTAATTTTCCCAATTTATACCCCCATGAGTGGAAGTGCCCTATGCTCTCTAAGCTGTGTTTTTCAGATGTTTCAGGACACACCGTACACTTCTCCAGAGTGGCTGTTGGCAATTTACATCCCGCCCATCAGTGTAGCAAGGCTCTCATTTCTCCATGGCCTGTCCTGCATTTCTGGTTTTGAAACATTTTTCAGCATGGCCCTTTTGACCGATGGGAAGTGAGACTTCTTTGTAGCGCTGATTTGCCTTTCCAGGTTGCTTGGTTGGCCAAAAAGGGCGTATGCGTTTTTTCCTGAATATATTCAGGAAAAAACGCATACGCCCTTTTTGGCCAAGGGCATCATTGTCAACATTTTGCCGCTTTTCATGTGCTTTAAAGGCGATTCGAATCTACCTCCTGAAATCTGTTTCCTGCAATTCTGCCTTGATTTAAAATCCTCTTCTTTGCCTTCCATCAATATATTTGTGGACGAGAGTTATCATTTATAACTCTGCAGGTTTGTGAATTGCAGTGCCCTGAACCTCCATTTTACAACTCGCTTTTTTGGGAGCTGGCCGCAAAAGCGCAGGATGGCTTCAGGCCCTGTTCTGGTTCCGGGGGACAGGCTGAGCCTGTGGTTAATTCTTCTTCCTGACGGGAAAATAGAGTGACCTGTGCCTGTCCCGACACCAAGAGCTTGTCTCTCGTTGGTTCCCCGTCTTCCCGTTCATCCTCAGGACAAATTGCAACCTGTACGGAACAGGAGGTTAAAGGTGCTGATGCTCCAAGTAGGGAGATTGCTAGTAAAGCGGCTGGAATGGCGAACCCGGGCACAAGGAGATGAGAAATGAGGTGCGTTTTAGAAACCTTTCCCCATCACACGGTGTACTATCTTCTGGGTTTCTCATGCATGTTTTCGATGTAGGAAGATTCCCTTGAAGCTGGAGATTTGGGACCCATGTGATGGGTACCACGCAGTATTACTTTAAAGGGTCTGCGTTTGCTCACCCAACCTCACCAAACCTCTCAGCCCCAAGAGTGTCCACCCTTATGTCTCATCCAGCTGTGGGTCTAGATATGGTCAATCCAGGTTGCATCACAGCCCCTGAACGCATTGTGTAAGAATTTCTCTCTCTTTCACTGTCGTTGTTTCATGGGTTTTTCAAAGTAATTTATTTTCATAATGGGGTTTAGCTGCTTTTCACGGCTGTGTTTCTGCCGCTTTACACCCACTTGACACACTAACAGAGAGATATCAATACATAGGTTTTAAGATTATTACTAGTCAGATATACTCTTGTGCGGTGAATAGGGCGTGTTGAGTCCAGTTCTCTGAGCAAGGAGTAGGTCTTGTCTACTACATATTGGGTTTATGGAACGGTATCTGAGCTAATTTGATACCCTTGTTTTATGTATCACCCCACCTCACCTTTCCCGTTAAGCAGCCATAGTGTGTTTTCTGCATGTGTGACTCTGTTCTGTTTTGTAATTCAGTTCAAGTGTAACGGTTTTTACATTCCCTCTAAAAGTGATACCTTATGAGAAGTGTCCTTTTCTGTGTGACTTATTTCACTTAGAATCGTCGTACCTAAATCCACTCATCATGCTGCTACTAACCTTATGACATTGATTTCATGGCTGAGTGATATTCCATTGTACATAAGGACCACAACTTCTTTATCCATTTTTCTCTTTATTTGGATATTGAAGGTGGAATGAAGTGGAGGTCCTTGTCAACAGAGCAGCCCTCAACTTTGGGGTGCTTGTGTCTTGCTGATTTTTAATTTTCCCAATTTATACCCCCATGAGTGGAAGTGCCCTATGCTCTCTAAGCTGTGTTTTTCAGATGTTTCAGGACACACCGTACACTTCTCCAGAGTGGCTGTTGGCAATTTACATCCCGCCCATCAGTGTAGCAAGGCTCTCATTTCTCCATGGCCTGTCCTGCATTTCTGGTTTTGACACTTTTTTCAGCATGGCCCTTTTGACCGATGGGAAGCGAGACTTCTCTGTAGCGCTGATTTGCCTTTCCAGGTTGCTTGGTTGGCCAAAAAGGGCGTATGCGTTTTTTCCTGAATATATTCAGGAAAAAACGCATACGCCCTTTTTGGCCAAGGGCATCATTGTCAACATTTTGCCGCTTTTCATGTGCTTTAAAGGCGATTCGAATCTACCTCCTGAAATCTGTTTCGTGCAATTCTGCCTTGATTTAAAATCCTCTTCTTTGCCTTCCCTCAATATATTTGTGGACGAGAGTTATCATTTATAACTCTGCAGGTTTGTGAATTGCAGTGCCCTGAACCTCCATTTTACAACTCGCTTTTTTGGGAGCTGGCCGCAAAAGTGCAGGATGGCTTCAGGCCCTGTTCTGGTTCCGGGGGGCAGGCTGAGCATGTGGTTAATTCTTCTTCCTGATGGGAAAATAGAGTGACCTGTGCCTGTCCCGACACCAAGAGCTAGTCTCTCGTTGGTTCCCCATCTTCCCGTTCATCCTCAGGACAAATTGCAACCTGTACGGAACAGGAGGTTAAAGGTGCTGATGCTCCAAGTAGGGAGATTGCTAGTAAAGCGGCTGGAATGGCGAACCCGGGCACAAGGAGATGAGAAATGAGGTGCGTTTTAGAAACCTTTCCCCATCACACGGTGTACCATCTTCTGGGTTTCTCATGCATGTTTTCGATGTAGGAAGATGCCCTTGAACCTGGAGATTTGGGACCCATGCGATGGGTACCACGCAGTATTACTTTAAAGGGTCTGCGTTTGCTCACCCAACCTCACCAAACCTCTCAGCCCCAAGAGTGTCCACCCTTATGTCTCATCCAGCTGTGGGTCTAGATATGGTCAATCCAGGTTGCATCACAGCCCCTGAACTCATTGTGTAAGAATTTCTATCTCTTTCACTGTCGTTGTTTCATGGGTTTTTCAAAGTAATTTATTTTCATAATGGGGTTTAGCTGCTTTTCACGGCTGTGTTTATGCCGCTTTACACCCACTTGACACACTAACAGAGAGATATCAATACATAGGTTTTAAGATTATTACTAGTCAGATATATTCTTGTGCGGTGAATAGGGCGTGTTGAGTCCAGTTCTCTGAGCAAGGAGTAGGTCTTGTCTACTACATATTGGGTTTATGGAACGGTATCTGAGCTAATTTGATACCCTTGTTTTATGTATCACCCCACCTCACCTTTCCCGTTAAGCAGCCATAGTGTGTTTTCTGCATGTGTGACTCTGTTCTGTTTTGTAATTCAGTTCAAGTGTAACGGTTTTTACATTCCCTCTATCAGTGATACCTTATGAGAAGTGTCCTTTTCTGTGTGACTTATTTCACTTAGAATCGTCGTACCTAAATCCACTCATCATGCTGCTACTAACCTTATGACATTGATTTCATGGCTGAGTGATATTCCATTGTACATAAGGACCACAACTTCTTTATCCATTTTTCTCTTTCCTTGGATATTGAAGGTGGAAAGAAGTGGAGGTCCTTGTCAACAGAGCAGCCCTAAACTTTGGGGTGCTTGTGTCTTGCTGATTTTTAATTTTCCCAATTTATACCCCCATGAGTGGAAGTGCCCTATGCTCTCTAAGCTGTGTTTTTCAGATGTTTCAGGACACACCGTACACTTCTCCAGAGTGGCTGTTGGCAATTTACATCCCGCCCATCAGTGTAGCAAGGCTCTCATTTCTCCATGGCCTGTCCTGCATTTCTGGTTTTGACACATTTTTCAGCATGGCCCTTTTGACCGATGGGAAGTGAGACTTCTTTGTAGCGCTGATTTGCCTTTCCAGGTTGCTTGGTTGGCCAAAAAGGGCGTATGCGTTTTTTCCTGAATATATTCAGGAAAAAACGCATACGCCCTTTTTGGCCAAGGGCATCATTGTCAACATTTTGCCGCTTTTCATGTGCTTTAAAGGCGATTCGAATCTACCTCCTGAAATCTGTTTCGTGCAATTCTGCCTTGATTTAAAATCCTCTTCTTTGCCTTCCCTCAACATATTTGTGGACGAGAGTTATCATTTATAACTCTGCAGGTTTGTGAATTGCAGTGCCCTGAACCTCCATTTTACAACTCGCTTTTTTGGGAGCTGGCCGCAAAAGTGCAGGATGGCTTCAGGCCCTGTTCTGGTTCCGGGGGGCAGGCTGAGCATGTGGTTAATTCTTCTTCCTGATGGGAAAATAGAGTGACCTGTGCCTGTCCCGACACCAAGAGCTAGTCTCTCGTTGGTTCCCCGTCTTCCCGTTCATCCTCAGGACAAATTGCAACCTGTACGGAACAGGAGGTTAAAGGTGCTAATGCTCCAAGTAGGGAGATTGCTAGTAAAGCGGCTGGAATGGCGAACCCGGGCACAAGGAGATGAGAAATGAGGTGCGTTTTAGAAACCTTTCCCCATCACACGGTGTACCATCTTCTGGGTTTCTCATGCATGTTTTCGATGTAGGAAGATGCCCTTGAACCTGGAGATTTGGGACCCATGCGATGGGTACCACGCAATATTACTTTAAAGGGTCTGCGTTTGTTCACCCAACCTCACCAAACCTCTCAGCCCCAAGAGTGTCCACCCTTATGTCTCATCCAGCTGTGGGTCTAGATATGGTCAATCCAGGTTGCATCACAGCCCCTGAACTCATTGTGTAAGAATTTCCAACTCTTTCACTGTCGTTGTTTCATGGGTTTTTCAAAGTAATTTATTTTCATAATGGGGTTTAGCTGCTTTTCACGGCTGTGTTTATGCCGCTTTACACCCACTTGACACACTAACAGAGAGATATCAATACATAGGTTTTAAGATTATTACTAGTCAGATATATTCTTGTGCGGTGAATAGGGCGTCTTGAGTCCAGTTCTCTGAGCAAGGAGTAGGTCTTGTCTACTACATATTGGGTTTATGGAACGGTATCTGAGCTAATTTGATACCCTTGGTTTATGTATCACCCCACCTCACCTTTCCCGTTAAGCAGCCATTGTCTGTTTTCTGCATGTGTGACTCTGTTCTGTTTTGTAATTCAGTTCAAGTGTAACGGTTTTTACATTCCCTCTAAAAGTGATACCTTATGAGAAGTGTCCTTTTCTGTGTGACTTATTTCACTTAGAATCGTCGTACCTAAATCCACTCATCATGCTGCTACTAACCTTATGACATTGATTTCATGGCTGAGTGATATTCCATTGTACATAAGGACCACAACTTCTTTATCCATTTTTCTCTTTCCTTGGATATTTAAGGTGGAATGAAGTGGAGGTCCTTGTCAACAGAGCAGCCCTAAACTTTGGGGTGCTTGTGTCTTGCTGATTTTTAATTTTCCCAATTTATACCCCCATGAGTGGAAGTGCCCTATGCTCTCTAAGCTGTGTTTTTCAGATGTTTCAGGACACACCGTACACTTCTCCAGAGTGGCTGTTGGCAATTTACATCCCGCCCATCAGTGTAGCAAGGCTCTCATTTCTCCATGGCCTGTCCTGCATTTCTGGTTTTGACACATTTTTCAGCATGGCCCTTTTGACCGATGGGAAGTGAGACTGCTTTGTAGCGCTGATTTGCCTTTCCAGGTTGCTTGGTTGGCCAAAAAGGGCGTATGCGTTTTTTCCTGAATATATTCAGGAAAAAACGCATACGCCCTTTTTGGCCAAGGGCATCATTGTCAACATTTTGCCGCTTTTCATGTGCTTTAAAGGCGATTCGAATCTACCTCCTGAAATCTGTTTCCTGCAATTCTGCCTTGATTTAAAATCCTCTTCTTTGCCTTCCCTCAATATATTTGTGGACGAGAGTTATCATTTATAACTCTGCAGGTTTGTGAATTGCAGTGCCCTGAACCTCCATTTTACAACTCGCTTTTTTGGGAGCTGGCCGCAAAAGTGCAGGATGGCTTCAGGCCCTGTTCTGGTTCCGGGGGGCAGGCTGAGCATGTGGTTAATTCTTCTTCCTGATGGGAAAATAGAGTGACCTGTGCCTGTCCCGACACCAAGAGCTAGTCTCTCGTTGGTTCCCCGTCTTCCCGTTCATCCTCAGGACAAATTGCAACCTGTACGGAACAGGAGGTTAAAGGTGCTGATGCTCCAAGTAGGGAGATTGCTAGTAAAGCAGCTGGAATGGCGAACCCGGGCACAAGGAGATGAGAAATGAGGTGCGTTTTAGAAACCTTTCCCCATCACACGGTGTACCATCTTCTGGGTTTCTCATGCATGTTTTCGATGTAGGAAGATGCCCTTGAACCTGGAGATTTGGGACCCATGCGATGGGTACCACGCAGTATTACTTTAAAGGGTCTGCGTTTGCTCACCCAACCTCACCAAACCTCTCAGCCCCAAGACTGTCCACCCTTATGTCTCATCCAGCTGTGGGTCTAGATATGGTCAATCCAGGTTGCATCACAGCCCCTGAACGCATTGTGTAAGAATTTCTATCTCTTTCACTGTCGTTGTTTCATGGGTTTTTCAAAGTAATTTATTTTCATAATGGGGTTTAGCTGCTTTTCACGGCTGTGTTTATGCCGCTTTACACCCACTTGACACACTAACAGAGAGATATCAATACATAGGTTTTAAGATTATTACTAGTCAGATATATTCTTGTGCGGTGAATAGGGCGTGTTGAGTCCAGTTCTCTGAGCAAGGAGTAGGTCTTGTCTACTACATATTGGGTTTATGGAACGGTATCTGAGCTAATTTGATACCCTTGTTTTATGTATCACCCCACCTCACCTTTCCCGTTAAGCAGCCATAGTGTGTTTTCTGCATGTGTGACTCTGTTCTGTTTTGTAATTCAGTTCAAGTGTAACGGTTTTTACATTCCCTCTATCAGTGATACCTTATGAGAAGTGTCCTTTTCTGTGTGACTTATTTCACTTAGAATCGTCGTACCTAAATCCACTCATCATGCTGCTACTAACCTTATGACATTGATTTCATGGCTGAGTGATATTCCATTGTACATAAGGACCACAACTTCTTTATCCATTTTTCTCTTTCCTGGGATATTGAAGGTGGAATGAAGTGGAGGTCCTTGTCAACAGAGCAGCCCTCAACTTTGGGGTGCTTGTGTCTTGCTGATTTTTAATTTTCCCAATTTATACCCCCATGAGTGGAAGTGCCCTATGCTCTCTAAGCTGTGTTTTTCAGATGTTTCAGGACACACCGTACACTTCTCCAGAGTGGCTGTTGGCAATTTACATCCCGCCCATCAGTGTAGCAAGGCTCCCATTTCTCCATGGCCTGTCCTGCATTTCTGGTTTTGACACTTTTTTCAGCATGGCCCTTTTGACCGATGGGAAGCGAGACTTCTCTGTAGCGCTGATTTGCCTTTCCAGGTGGCTTGGTTGGCCAAAAAGGGCGTATGCGTTTTTTCCTGAATATATTCAGGAAAAAACGCATACGCCCTTTTTGGCCAAGGGCATCATTGTCAACGTTTTGCCGCTTTTCATGTGCTTTAAAGGTGATTCGTATCTACCTCCTGAAATCTGTTTCGTGCAATTCTGCCTTGATTTCAAATCCTCTTCTTTGCCTTCCCTCAATATATTGGTGGACGAGAGTTATCATTTATAACTCTGCAGGTTTGTGAATTGCAGTGCCCTGAACCTCCATTTTACAACTCGCTTTTTTGGGAGCTGGCCGCAAAAGCGCAGGATGGCTTCAGGCCCTGTTCTGGTTCCGGGGGGCAGGCTGAGCCTGTGGTTAATTCTTCTTCCTGATGGGAAAATAGAGTGACCTGTGCCTGTCCCGACACCAAGAGCTTGTCTCTCGTTGGTTCCCCGTCTTCCCGTTCATCCTCAGGACAAATTGCAACCTGTACGGAACAGGAGGTTAAAGGTGCTGATGCTCCAAGTAGGGAGATTGCTAGTAAAGCGGCTGGAATGGCGAACCCGGGCACAAGGAGATGAGAAATGAGGTGCGTTTTAGAAACCTTTCCCTATCACACGGTGTACCATCTTCTGGGTTTCTCATGCATGTTTTCGATGTAGGAAGATGCCCTTGAACCTGGAGATTTGGGACCCATGCAATGGGTACCACGCAGTATTACTTTAAAGTGTCTGCGTTTGCTCACCCAACCTCACCAAACCTCTCAGCCCCAAGAGTGTCCACCCTTATGTCTCATCCAGCTGTGGGTCTAGATATGGTCAATCCAGGTTGCATCACAGCCCCTGAACGCATTGTGTAAGAATTTCTATCTCTTTCACTGTCGTTGTTTCATGGGTTTTTCAAAGTAATTTATTTTCATAATGGGGTTTAGCTGCTTTTCACGGCTGTGTTTATGCCGCTTTACACCCACTTGACACACTAACAGAGAGATATCAATACATAGGTTTTAAGATTATTACTAGTCAGATATATTCTTGTGCGGTGAATAGGGCGTCTTGAGTCCAGTTCTCTGAGCAAGGAGTAGGTCTTGTCTACTACATATTGGGTTTATGGAACGGTATCTGAGCTAATTTGATACCCTTGTTTTATGTATCACCCCACCTCACCTTTCCCGTTAAGCAGCCATTGTCTGTTTTCTGCATGTGTGACTCTGTTCTGTTTTGTAATTCAGTTCAAGTGTAACGGTTTTTACATTCCCTCTAAAAGTGATACCTTATGAGAAGTGTCCTTTTCTGTGTGACTTATTTCACTTAGAATCGTCGTACCTAAATCCACTCATCATGCTGCTACTAACCTTATGACATTGATTTCATGGCTGAGTGATATTCCATTGTACATAAGGACCACAACTTCTTTATCCATTTTTCTCTTTCCTTGGATATTTAAGGTGGAATGAAGTGGAGGTCCTTGTCAACAGAGCAGCCCTCAACTTTGGGGTGCTTGTGTCTTGCTGATTTTTAATTTTCCCAATTTATACCCCCATGAGTGGAAGTGCCCTATGCTCTCTAAGCTGTGTTTTTCAGATGTTTCAGGACACACCGTACACTTCTCCAGAGTGGCTGTTGGCAATTTACATCCCGCCCATCAGTGTAGCAAGGCTCTCATTTCTCCATGGCCTGTCCTGCATTTCTGGTTTTGAAACATTTTTCAGCATGGCCCTTTTGACCGATGGGAAGTGAGACTTCTTTGTAGCGCTGATTTGCCTTTCCAGGTTGCTTGGTTGGCCAAAAAGGGCGTATGCGTTTTTTCCTGAATATATTCAGGAAAAAACGCATACGCCCTTTTTGGCCAAGGGCATCATTGTCAACATTTTGCCGCTTTTCATGTGCTTTAAAGGCGATTCGAATCTACCTCCTGAAATCTGTTTCCTGCAATTCTGCCTTGATTTATAATCCTCTTCTTTGCCTTCCATCAATATATTTGTGGACGAGAGTTATCATTTATAACTCTGCAGGTTTGTGAATTGCAGTGCCCTGAACCTCCATTTTACAACTCGCTTTTTTGGGAGCTGGCCGCAAAAGCGCAGGATGGCTTCAGGCCCTGTTCTGGTTCCGGGGGACAGGCTGAGCCTGTGGTTAATTCTTCTTCCTGACGGGAAAATAGAGTGACCTGTGCCTGTCCCGACACCAAGAGCTTGTCTCTCGTTGGTTCCCCGTCTTCCCGTTCATCCTCAGGACAAATTGCAACCTGTACGGAACAGGAGGTTAAAGGTGCTGATGCTCCAAGTAGGGAGATTGCTAGTAAAGCGGCTGGAATGGCGAACCCGGGCACAAGGAGATGAGAAATGAGGTGCGTTTTAGAAACCTTTCCCCATCACACGGTGTACCATCTTCTGGGTTTCTCATGCATGTTTTCGATGTAGGAAGATGCCCTTGAACCTGGAGATTTGGGACCCATGCGATGGGTACCACGCAGTATTACTTTAAAGGGTCTGCGTTTGCTCACCCAACCTCACCAAACCTCTCAGCCCCAAGACTGTCCACCCTTATGTCTCATCCAGCTGTGGGTCTAGATATGGTCAATCCAGGTTGCATCACAGCCCCTGAACTCATTGTGTAAGAATTTCTATCTCTTTCACTGTCGTTGTTTCATGGGTTTTTCAAAGTAATTTATTTTCATAATGGGGTTTAGCTGCTTTTCACGGCTGTGTTTATGCCGCTTTACACCCACTTGACACACTAACAGAGAGATATCAATACATAGGTTTTAAGATTATTACTAGTCAGATATATTCTTGTGCGGTGAATAGGGCGTGTTGAGTCCAGTTCTCTGAGCAAGGAGTAGGTCTTGTCTACTACATATTGGGTTTATGGAACGGTATCTGAGCTAATTTGATACCCTTGTTTTATGTATCACCCCACCTCACCTTTCCCGTTAAGCAGCCATAGTGTGTTTTCTGCATGTGTGACTCTGTTCTGTTTTGTAATTCAGTTCAAGTGTAACGGTTTTTACATTCCCTCTAAAAGTGATACCTTATGAGAAGTGTCCTTTTCTGTGTGACTTATTTCACGTAGAATCGTCGTACCTAAATCCACTCATCATGCTGCTACTAACCTTATGACATTGATTTCATGGCTGAGTGATATTCCATTGTACATAAGGACCACAACTTCTTTATCCATTTTTCTCTTTCCTTGGATATTTAAGGTGGAATGAAGTGGAGGTCCTTGTCAACAGAGCAGCCCTAAACTTTGGGGTGCTTGTGTCTTGCTGATTTTTAATTTTCCCAATTTATACCCCCATGAGTGGAAGTGCCCTATGCTCTCTAAGCTGTGTTTTTCAGATGTTTCAGGACACACCGTACACTTCTCCAGAGTGGCTGTTGGCAATTTACATCCCGCCCATCAGTGTAGCAAGGCTCTCATTTCTCCATGGCCTGTCCTGCATTTCTGGTTTTGACACATTTTTCAGCATGGCCCTTTTGACCGATGGGAAGTGAGACTTCTTTGTAGCGCTGATTTGCCTTTCCAGGTTGCTTGGTTGGCCAAAAAGGGCGTATGCGTTTTTTCCTGAATATATTCAGGAAAAAACGCATACGCCCTTTTTGGCCAAGGGCATCATTGTCAACATTTTGCCGCTTTTCATGTGCTTTAAAGGCGATTCGAATCTACCTCCTGAAATCTGTTTCCTGCAATTCTGCCTTGATTTAAAATCCTCTTCTTTGCCTTCCCTCAATATATTTGTGGACGAGAGTTATCATTTATAACTCTGCAGGTTTGTGAATTGCAGTGCCCTGAACCTCCATTTTACAACTCGCATTTTTGGGAGCTGGCCGCAAAAGTGCAGGATGGCTTCAGGCCCTGTTCTGGTTCCGGGGGGCAGGCTGAGCATGTGGTTAATTCTTCTTCCTGATGGGAAAATAGAGTGACCTGTGCCTGTCCCAACACCAAGAGCTAGTCTCTCGTTGGTTCCCCGTCTTCCCGTTCATCCTCAGGACAAATTGCAACCTGTACGGAACAGGAGGTTAAAGGTGCTGATGCTCCAAGTAGGGAGATTGCTAGTAAAGCGGCTGGAATGGCGAACCCGGGCACAAGGAGATGAGAAATGAGGTGCGTTTTAGAAACCTTTCCCCATCACACGGTGTACTATCTTCTGGGTTTCTCATGCATGTTTTCGATGTAGGAAGATTCCCTTGAAGCTGGAGATTTGGGACCCATGTGATGGGTACCACGCAGTATTACTTTAAAGGGTCTGCGTTTGCTCACCCAACCTCACCAAACCTCTCAGCCCCAAGAGTGTCCACCCTTATGTCTCATCCAGCTGTGGGTCTAGATATGGTCAATCCAGGTTGCATCACAGCCCCTGAACGCATTGTGTAAGAATTTCTATCTCTTTCACTGTCGTTGTTTCATGGGTTTTTCAAAGTAATTTATTTTCATAATGGGGTTTAGCTGCTTTTCACGGCTGTGTTTCTGCCGCTTTACACCCACTTGACACACTAACAGAGAGATATCAATACATAGGTTTTAAGATTATTACTAGTCAGATATATTCTTGTGCGGTGAATAGGGCGTGTTGAGTCCAGTTCTCTGAGCAAGGAGTAGGTCTTGTCTACTACATATTGGGTTTATGGAACGGTATCTGAGCTAATTTGATACCCTTGTTTTATGTATCACCCCACCTCACCTTTCCCGTTAAGCAGCCATTGTCTGTTTTCTGCATGTGTGACTCTGTTCTGTTTTGTAATTCAGTTCAAGTGTAACGGTTTTTACATTCCCTCTAAAAGTGATACCTTATGAGAAGTGTCCTTTTCTGTGTGACTTATTTCACTTAGAATCGTCGTACCTAAATCCACTCATCATGCTGCTACTAACCTTATGACATTGATTTCATGGCTGAGTGATATTCCATTGTACATAAGGACCACAACTTCTTTATCCATTTTTCTCTTTCCTTGGATATTTAAGGTGCAATGAAGTGGAGGTCCTTGTCAACAGAGCAGCCCTAAACTTTGGGGTGCTTGTGTCTTGCTGATTTTTAATTTTCCCAATTTATACCCCCATGAGTGGAAGTGCCCTATGCTCTCTAAGCTGTGTTTTTCAGATGTTTCAGGACACACCGTACACTTCTCCAGAGTGGCTGTTGGCAATTTACATCCCGCCCATCAGTGTAGCAAGGCTCTCATTTCTCCATGGCCTGTCCTGCATTTCTGGTTTTGACACATTTTTCAGCATGGCCCTTTTGACCGATGGGAAGTGAGACTGCTTTGTAGCGCTGATTTGCCTTTCCAGGTTGCTTGGTTGGCCAAAAAGGGCGTATGCGTTTTTTCCTGAATATATTCAGGAAAAAACGCATACGCCCTTTTTGGCCAAGGGCATCATTGTCAACATTTTGCCGCTTTTCATGTGCTTTAAAGGCGATTCGAATCTACCTCCTGAAATCTGTTTCCTGCAATTCTGCCTTGATTTAAAATCCTCTTCTTTGCCTTCCCTCAATATATTTGTGGACGAGAGTTATCATTTATAACTCTGCAGGTTTGTGAATTGCAGTGCCCTGAACCTCCATTTTACAACTCGCTTTTTTGGGAGCTGGCCGCAAAAGTGCAGGATGGCTTCAGGCCCTGTTCTGGTTCCGGGGGGCAGGCTGAGCATGTGGTTAATTCTTCTTCCTGATGGGAAAATAGAGTGACCTGTGCCTGTCCCGACACCAAGAGCTAGTCTCTCGTTGGTTCCCCGTCTTCCCGTTCATCCTCAGGACAAATTGCAACCTGTACGGAACAGGAGGTTAAAGGTGCTGATGCTCCAAGTAGGGAGATTGCTAGTAAAGCAGCTGGAATGGCGAACCCGGGCACAAGGAGATGAGAAATGAGGTGCGTTTTAGAAACCTTTCCCCATCACACGGTGTACCATCTTCTGGGTTTCTCATGCATGTTTTCGATGTAGGAAGATGCCCTTGAACCTGGAGATTTGGGACCCATGCGATGGGTACCACGCAGTATTACTTTAAAGGGTCTGCGTTTGCTCACCCAACCTCACCAAACCTCTCAGCCCCAAGACTGTCCACCCTTATGTCTCATCCAGCTGTGGGTCTAGATATGGTCAATCCAGGTTGCATCACAGCCCCTGAACTCATTGTGTAAGAATTTCTATCTCTTTCACTGTCGTTGTTTCATGTGTTTTTCAAAGTAATTTATTTTCATAATGGGGTTTAGCTGCTTTTCACGGCTGTGTTTATGCCGCTTTACACCCACTTGACACACTAACAGAGAGATATCAATACATAGGTTTTAAGATTATTACTAGTCAGATATATTCTTGTGCGGTGAATAGGGCGTGTTGAGTCCAGTTCTCTGAGCAAGGAGTAGGTCTTGTCTACTACATATTGGGTTTATGGAACGGTATCTGAGCTAATTTGATACCCTTGTTTTATGTATCACCCCACCTCACCTTTCCCGTTAAGCAGCCATAGTGTGTTTTCTGCATGTGTGACTCTGTTCTGTTTTGTAATTCAGTTCAAGTGTAACGGTTTTTACATTCCCTCTATCAGTGATACCTTATGAGAAGTGTCCTTTTCTGTGTGACTTATTTCACTTAGAATCGTCGTACCTAAATCCACTCATCATGCTGCTACTAACCTTATGACATTGATTTCATGGCTGAGTGATATTCCATTGTACATAAGGACCACAACTTCTTTATCCATTTTTCTCTTTCCTGGGATATTGAAGGTGGAATGAAGTGGAGGTCCTTGTCAACAGAGCAGCCCTCAACTTTGGGGTGCTTGTGTCTTGCTGATTTTTAATTTTCCCAATTTATACCCCCATGAGTGGAAGTGCCCTATGCTCTCTAAGCTGTGTTTTTCAGATGTTTCAGGACACACCGTACACTTCTCCAGAGTGGCTGTTGGCAATTTACATCCCGCCCATCAGTGTAGCAAGGCTCCCATTTCTCCATGGCCTGTCCTGCATTTCTGGTTTTGACACTTTTTTCAGCATGGCCCTTTTGACCGATGGGAAGCGAGACTTCTCTGTAGCGCTGATTTGCCTTTCCAGGTGGCTTGGTTGGCCAAAAAGGGCGTATGCGTTTTTTCCTGAATATATTCAGGAAAAAACGCATACGCCCTTTTTGGCCAAGGGCATCATTGTCAACGTTTTGCCGCTTTTCATGTGCTTTAAAGGTGATTCGTATCTACCTCCTGAAATCTGTTTCGTGCAATTCTGCCTTGATTTCAAATCCTCTTCTTTGCCTTCCCTCAATATATTGGTGGACGAGAGTTATCATTTATAACTCTGCAGGTTTGTGAATTGCAGTGCCCTGAACCTCCATTTTACAACTCGCTTTTTTGGGAGCTGGCCGCAAAAGCGCAGGATGGCTTCAGGCCCTGTTCTGGTTCCGGGGGGCAGGCTGAGCCTGTGGTTAATTCTTCTTCCTGATGGGAAAATAGAGTGACCTGTGCCTGTCCCGACACCAAGAGCTTGTCTCTCGTTGGTTCCCCGTCTTCCCGTTCATCCTCAGGACAAATTGCAACCTGTACGGAACAGGAGGTTAAAGGTGCTGATGCTCCAAGTAGGGAGATTGCTAGTAAAGCGGCTGGAATGGCGAACCCGGGCACAAGGAGATGAGAAATGAGGTGCGTTTTAGAAACCTTTCCCTATCACACGGTGTACCATCTTCTGGGTTTCTCATGCATGTTTTCGATGTAGGAAGATGCCCTTGAACCTGGAGATTTGGGACCCATGCAATGGGTACCACGCAGTATTACTTTAAAGTGTCTGCGTTTGCTCACCCAACCTCACCAAACCTCTCAGCCCCAAGAGTGTCCACCCTTATGTCTCATCCAGCTGTGGGTCTAGATATGGTCAATCCAGGTTGCATCACAGCCCCTGAACGCATTGTGTAAGAATTTCTATCTCTTTCACTGTCGTTGTTTCATGGGTTTTTCAAAGTAATTTATTTTCATAATGGGGTTTAGCTGCTTTTCACGGCTGTGTTTATGCCGCTTTACACCCACTTGACACACTAACAGAGAGATATCAATACATAGGTTTTAAGATTATTACTAGTCAGATATATTCTTGTGCGGTGAATAGGGCGTCTTGAGTCCAGTTCTCTGAGCAAGGAGTAGGTCTTGTCTACTACATATTGGGTTTATGGAACGGTATCTGAGCTAATTTGATACCCTTGGTTTATGTATCACCCCACCTCACCTTTCCCGTTAAGCAGCCATTGTCTGTTTTCTGCATGTGTGACTCTGTTCTGTTTTGTAATTCAGTTCAAGTGTAACGGTTTTTACATTCCCTCTAAAAGTGATACCTTATGAGAAGTGTCCTTTTCTGTGTGACTTATTTCACTTAGAATCGTCGTACCTAAATCCACTCATCATGCTGCTACTAACCTTATGACATTGATTTCATGGCTGAGTGATATTCCATTGTACATAAGGACCACAACTTCTTTATCCATTTTTCTCTTTCCTTGGATATTTAAGGTGGAATGAAGTGGAGGTCCTTGTCAACAGAGCAGCCCTAAACTTTGGGGTGCTTGTGTCTTGCTGATTTTTAATTTTCCCAATTTATACCCCCATGAGTGGAAGTGCCCTATGCTCTCTAAGCTGTGTTTTTCAGATGTTTCAGGACACACCGTACACTTCTCCAGAGTGGCTGTTGGCAATTTACATCCCGCCCATCAGTGTAGCAAGGCTCTCATTTCTCCATGGCCTGTCCTGCATTTCTGGTTTTGACACATTTTTCAGCATGGCCCTTTTGACCGATGGGAAGTGAGACTTCTTTGTAGCGCTGATTTGCCTTTCCAGGTTGCTTGGTTGGCCAAAAAGGGCGTATGCGTTTTTTCCTGAATATATTCAGGAAAAAACGCATACGCCCTTTTTGGCCAAGGGCATCATTGTCAACATTTTGCCGCTTTTCATGTGCTTTAAAGGCGATTCGAATCTACCTCCTGAAATCTGTTTCCTGCAATTCTGCCTTGATTTAAAATCCTCTTCTTTGCCTTCCATCAATATATTTGTGGACGAGAGTTATCATTTATAACTCTGCAGGTTTGTGAATTGCAGTGCCCTGAACCTCCATTTTACAACTCGCTTTTTTGGGAGCTGGCCGCAAAAGCGCAGGATGGCTTCAGGCCCTGTTCTGGTTCCGGGGGACAGGCTGAGCCTGTGGTTAATTCTTCTTCCTGACGGGAAAATAGAGTGACCTGTGCCTGTCCCGACACCAAGAGCTTGTCTCTCGTTGGTTCCCCGTCTTCCCGTTCATCCTCAGGACAAATTGCAACCTGTACGGAACAGGAGGTTAAAGGTGCTGATGCTCCAAGTAGGGAGATTGCTAGTAAAGCGGCTGGAATGGCGAACCCGGGCACAAGGAGATGAGAAATGAGGTGCGTTTTAGAAACCTTTCCCCATCACACGGTGTACCATCTTCTGGGTTTCTCATGCATGTTTTCGATGTAGGAAGATGCCCTTGAACCTGGAGATTTGGGACCCATGCGATGGGTACCACGCAGTATTACTTTAAAGGGTCTGCGTTTGCTCACCCAACCTCACCAAACCTCTCAGCCCCAAGACTGTCCACCCTTATGTCTCATCCAGCTGTGGGTCTAGATATGGTCAATCCAGGTTGCATCACAGCCCCTGAACTCATTGTGTAAGAATTTCTATCTCTTTCACTGTCGTTGTTTCATGGGTTTTTCAAAGTAATTTATTTTCATAATGGGGTTTAGCTGCTTTTCACGGCTGTGTTTATGCCGCTTTACACCCACTTGACACACTAACAGAGAGATATCAATACATAGGTTTTAAGATTATTACTAGTCAGATATATTCTTGTGCGGTGAATAGGGCGTGTTGAGTCCAGTTCTCTGAGCAAGGAGTAGGTCTTGTCTACTACATATTGGGTTTATGGAACGGTATCTGAGCTAATTTGATACCCTTGTTTTATGTATCACCCCACCTCACCTTTCCCGTTAAGCAGCCATAGTGTGTTTTCTGCATGTGTGACTCTGTTCTGTTTTGTAATTCAGTTCAAGTGTAACGGTTTTTACATTCCCTCTAAAAGTGATACCTTATGAGAAGTGTCCTTTTCTGTGTGACTTATTTCACGTAGAATCGTCGTACCTAAATCCACTCATCATGCTGCTACTAACCTTATGACATTGATTTCATGGCTGAGTGATATTCCATTGTACATAAGGACCACAACTTCTTTATCCATTTTTCTCTTTCCTTGGATATTTAAGGTGGAATGAAGTGGAGGTCCTTGTCAACAGAGCAGCCCTAAACTTTGGGGTGCTTGTGTCTTGCTGATTTTTAATTTTCCCAATTTATACCCCCATGAGTGGAAGTGCCCTATGCTCTCTAAGCTGTGTTTTTCAGATGTTTCAGGACACACCGTACACTTCTCCAGAGTGGCTGTTGGCAATTTACATCCCGCCCATCAGTGTAGCAAGGCTCTCATTTCTCCATGGCCTGTCCTGCATTTCTGGTTTTGACACATTTTTCAGCATGGCCCTTTTGACCGATGGGAAGTGAGACTTCTTTGTAGCGCTGATTTGCCTTTCCAGGTTGCTTGGTTGGCCAAAAAGGGCGTATGCGTTTTTTCCTGAATATATTCAGGAAAAAACGCATACGCCCTTTTTGGCCAAGGGCATCATTGTCAACATTTTGCCGCTTTTCATGTGCTTTAAAGGCGATTCGAATCTACCTCCTGAAATCTGTTTCCTGCAATTCTGCCTTGATTTAAAATCCTCTTCTTTGCCTTCCCTCAATATATTTGTGGACGAGAGTTATCATTTATAACTCTGCAGGTTTGTGAATTGCAGTGCCCTGAACCTCCATTTTACAACTCGCTTTTTTGGGAGCTGGCCGCAAAAGTGCAGGATGGCTTCAGGCCCTGTTCTGGTTCCGGGGGGCAGGCTGAGCATGTGGTTAATTCTTCTTCCTGATGGGAAAATAGAGTGACCTGTGCCTGTCCCAACACCAAGAGCTAGTCTCTCGTTGGTTCCCCGTCTTCCCGTTCATCCTCAGGACAAATTGCAACCTGTACGGAACAGGAGGTTAAAGGTGCTGATGCTCCAAGTAGGGAGATTGCTAGTAAAGCGGCTGGAATGGCGAACCCGGGCACAAGGAGATGAGAAATGAGGTGCGTTTTAGAAACCTTTCCCCATCACACGGTGTACTATCTTCTGGGTTTCTCATGCATGTTTTCGATGTAGGAAGATTCCCTTGAAGCTGGAGATTTGGGACCCATGTGATGGGTACCACGCAGTATTACTTTAAAGGGTCTGCGTTTGCTCACCCAACCTCACCAAACCTCTCAGCCCCAAGAGTGTCCACCCTTATGTCTCATCCAGCTGTGGGTCTAGATATGGTCAATCCAGGTTGCATCACAGCCCCTGAACGCATTGTGTAAGAATTTCTCTCTCTTTCACTGTCGTTGTTTCATGGGTTTTTCAAAGTAATTTATTTTCATAATGGGGTTTAGCTGCTTTTCACGGCTGTGTTTCTGCCGCTTTACACCCACTTGACACACTAACAGAGAGATATCAATACATAGGTTTTAAGATTATTACTAGTCAGATATACTCTTGTGCGGTGAATAGGGCGTGTTGAGTCCAGTTCTCTGAGCAAGGAGTAGGTCTTGTCTACTACATATTGGGTTTATGGAACGGTATCTGAGCTAATTTGATACCCTTGTTTTATGTATCACCCCACCTCACCTTTCCCGTTAAGCAGCCATAGTGTGTTTTCTGCATGTGTGACTCTGTTCTGTTTTGTAATTCAGTTCAAGTGTAACGGTTTTTACATTCCCTCTATTAGTGATACCTTATGAGAAGTGTCCTTTTCTGTGTGACTTATTTCACTTAGAATCGTCGTACCTAAATCCACTCATCATGCTGCTACTAACCTTATGACATTGATTTCATGGCTGAGTGATATTCCATTGTACATAAGGACCACAACTTCTTTATCCATTTTTCTCTTTCCTGGGATATTGAAGGTGGAATGAAGTGGAGGTCCTTGTCAACAGAGCAGCCCTCAACTTTGGGGTGCTTGTGTCTTGCTGATTTTTAATTTTCCCAATTTATACCCCCATGAGTGGAAGTGCCCTATGCTCTCTAAGCTGTGTTTTTTCGATGTTTCAGGACTCACCGTACACTTCTCCAGAGTGGCTGTTGGCAATTTACATCCCGCCCATCAGTGTAGCAAGGCTCCCATTTCTCCATGGCCTGTCCTGCATTTCTGGTTTTGACACTTTTTTCAGCATGGCCCTTTTGACCGATGGGAAGCGAGACTTCTCTGTAGCGCTGATTTGCCTTTCCAGGTTGCTTGGTTGGCCAAAAAGGGCGTATGCGTTTTTTCCTGAATATATTCAGGAAAAAACGCATACGCCCTTTTTGGCCAAGGGCATCATTGTCAACGTTTTGCCGCTTTTCATGTGCTTTAAAGGCGATTCGTATCTACCTCCTGAAATCTGTTTCGTGCAATTCTGCCTTGAATTCAAATCCTCTTCTTTGCCTTCCCTCAATATATTTGTGGACGAGAGTTATCATTTATAACTCTGCAGATTTGTGAATTGCAGTGCCCTGAACCTCCATTTTACAACTCGCTTTTTTGGGAGCTGGCCGCAAAAGCACAGGATGGCTTCAGGCCCTGTTCTGGTTCCGGGGGGCAGGCTGAGCCTGTGGTTAATTCTTCTTCCTGATGGGAAAATAGAGTGACTTGTGCCTGTCCCAACACCAAGAGCTAGTCTCTCGTTGGTTCCACGTCTTCCCGTTTATCCTCAGGACAAATTGCAACCTGTACGGAACAGGAGGTTAAAGGTGCTGATGCTCCAAGTAGGGAGATTGCTAGTAAAGCGGCTGGAATGGCGAACCTGGGCACAAGGAGATGAGAAATGAGGTGCATTTTAGAAACCTTTCCCCATCACACGGTGTACCATCTTCTGGGTTTCTCATGCATGTTTTCGATGTAGGAAGATGCCCTTGAACCTGGAGATTTGGGACCCATGCGATGGGTACCACGCAGTATTACTTTAAAGGGTCTGCGTTTGCTCACCCAACCTCACCAAACCTCTCAGCCCCAAGAGTGTCCACCCTTATGTCTCATCCAGCTGTGGGTCTAGATATGGTCAATCCAGGTTGCATCACAGCCCCTGAACTCATTGTGTAAGAATTTCCATCTCTTTCACTGTCGTTGTTTCATGGGTTTTTCAAAGTAATTTATTTTCATAATGGGGTTTAGCTGCTTTTCACGGCTGTTTTATGCCGCTTTACACCCACTTGACACACTAACAGAGAGATATCAATACATAGGTTTTAAGATTATTACTAGTCAGATATATTCTTGTGCGGTGAATAGGGCGTCTTGAGTCCAGTTCTCTGAGCAAGGAGTAGGTCTTGTCTACTACATATTGGGTTTATGGAACGGTATCTGAGCTAATTTGATACCCTTGGTTTATGTATCACTCCACCTCACCTTTCCCGTTAAGCAGCCATTGTCTGTTTTCTGCATGTGTGACTCTGTTCTGTTTTGTAATTCAGTTCAAGTGTAACGGTTTTTACATTCCCTCTAAAAGTGATACCTTATGAGAAGTGTCCTTTTCTGTGTGACTTATTTCACTTAGAATCGTCGTACCTAAATCCACTCATCATGCTGCTACTAACCTTATGACATTGATTTCATGGCTGAGTGATATTCCATTGTACATAAGGACCACAACTTCTTTATCCATTTTTCTCTTTATTTGGATATTTAAGGTGGAATGAAGTGGAGGTCCTTGTCAACAGAGCAGCCCTAAACTTTGGGGTGCTTGTGTCTTGCTGATTTTTAATTTTCCCAATTTATACCCCCATGAGTGGAAGTGCCCTATGCTCTCTAAGCTGTGTTTTTCAGATGTTTCAGGACACACCGTACACTTCTCCAGAGTGGCTGTTGGCAATTTACATCCCGCCCATCAGTGTAGCAAGGCTCTCATTTCTCCATGGCCTGTCCTGCATTTCTGGTTTTGACACTTTTTTCAGCATGGCCCTTTTGACCGATGGGAAGTGAGACTTCTTTGTAGCGCTGATTTGCCTTTCCAGGTTGCTTGGTTGGCCAAAAAGGGCGTATGCGTTTTTTCCTGAATATATTCAGGAAAAAACGCATACGCCCTTTTTGGCCAAGGGCATCATTGTCAACATTTTGCCGCTTTTCATGTGCTTTAAAGGCGATTCGAATCTACCTCCTGAAATCTGTTTCGTGCAATTCTGCCTTGATTTAAAATCCTCTTCTTTGCCTTCCCTCAATATATTTGTGGACGAGAGTTATCATTTATAACTCTGCAGGTTTGTGAATTGCAGTGCCCTGAACCTCCATTTTACAACTCG
The DNA here is from genome assembly GCF_965194805.1 of Balaenoptera borealis. Classification (NCBI taxonomy): domain Eukaryota; kingdom Metazoa; phylum Chordata; class Mammalia; order Artiodactyla; family Balaenopteridae; genus Balaenoptera; species Balaenoptera borealis. The sequence goes on along the minus strand of NW_028121911.1, from coordinate 10,000 downwards.
CTTTTTTGGGAGCTGGCCGCAAAAGTGCAGGATGGCTTCAGGCCCTGTTCTGGTTCCGGGGGGCAGGCTGAGCATGTGGTTAATTCTTCTTCCTGATGGGAAAATAGAGTGACCTGTGCCTGTCCCGACACCAAGAGCTAGTCTCTCGTTGGTTCCCCATCTTCCCGTTCATCCTCAGGACAAATTGCAACCTGTACGGAACAGGAGGTTAAAGGTGCTGATGCTCCAAGTAGGGAGATTGCTAGTAAAGCGGCTGGAATGGCGAACCCGGGCACAAGGAGATGAGAAATGAGGTGCGTTTTAGAAACCTTTCCCCATCACACGGTGTACCATCTTCTGGGTTTCTCATGCATGTTTTCGATGTAGGAAGATGCCCTTGAACCTGGAGATTTGGGACCCATGCGATGGGTACCACGCAGTATTACTTTAAAGGGTCTGCGTTTGCTCACCCAACCTCACCAAACCTCTCAGCCCCAAGAGTGTCCACCCTTATGTCTCATCCAGCTGTGGGTCTAGATATGGTCAATCCAGGTTGCATCACAGCCCCTGAACTCATTGTGTAAGAATTTCTATCTCTTTCACTGTCGTTGTTTCATGGGTTTTTCAAAGTAATTTATTTTCATAATGGGGTTTAGCTGCTTTTCACGGCTGTGTTTATGCCGCTTTACACCCACTTGACACACTAACAGAGAGATATCAATACATAGGTTTTAAGATTATTACTAGTCAGATATATTCTTGTGCGGTGAATAGGGCGTGTTGAGTCCAGTTCTCTGAGCAAGGAGTAGGTCTTGTCTACTACATATTGGGTTTATGGAACGGTATCTGAGCTAATTTGATACCCTTGTTTTATGTATCACCCCACCTCACCTTTCCCGTTAAGCAGCCATAGTGTGTTTTCTGCATGTGTGACTCTGTTCTGTTTTGTAATTCAGTTCAAGTGTAACGGTTTTTACATTCCCTCTATCAGTGATACCTTATGAGAAGTGTCCTTTTCTGTGTGACTTATTTCACTTAGAATCGTCGTACCTAAATCCACTCATCATGCTGCTACTAACCTTATGACATTGATTTCATGGCTGAGTGATATTCCATTGTACATAAGGACCACAACTTCTTTATCCATTTTTCTCTTTCCTTGGATATTGAAGGTGGAAAGAAGTGGAGGTCCTTGTCAACAGAGCAGCCCTAAACTTTGGGGTGCTTGTGTCTTGCTGATTTTTAATTTTCCCAATTTATACCCCCATGAGTGGAAGTGCCCTATGCTCTCTAAGCTGTGTTTTTCAGATGTTTCAGGACACACCGTACACTTCTCCAGAGTGGCTGTTGGCAATTTACATCCCGCCCATCAGTGTAGCAAGGCTCTCATTTCTCCATGGCCTGTCCTGCATTTCTGGTTTTGACACATTTTTCAGCATGGCCCTTTTGACCGATGGGAAGTGAGACTTCTTTGTAGCGCTGATTTGCCTTTCCAGGTTGCTTGGTTGGCCAAAAAGGGCGTATGCGTTTTTTCCTGAATATATTCAGGAAAAAACGCATACGCCCTTTTTGGCCAAGGGCATCATTGTCAACATTTTGCCGCTTTTCATGTGCTTTAAAGGCGATTCGAATCTACCTCCTGAAATCTGTTTCGTGCAATTCTGCCTTGATTTAAAATCCTCTTCTTTGCCTTCCCTCAACATATTTGTGGACGAGAGTTATCATTTATAACTCTGCAGGTTTGTGAATTGCAGTGCCCTGAACCTCCATTTTACAACTCGCTTTTTTGGGAGCTGGCCGCAAAAGTGCAGGATGGCTTCAGGCCCTGTTCTGGTTCCGGGGGGCAGGCTGAGCATGTGGTTAATTCTTCTTCCTGATGGGAAAATAGAGTGACCTGTGCCTGTCCCGACACCAAGAGCTAGTCTCTCGTTGGTTCCCCGTCTTCCCGTTCATCCTCAGGACAAATTGCAACCTGTACGGAACAGGAGGTTAAAGGTGCTAATGCTCCAAGTAGGGAGATTGCTAGTAAAGCGGCTGGAATGGCGAACCCGGGCACAAGGAGATGAGAAATGAGGTGCGTTTTAGAAACCTTTCCCCATCACACGGTGTACCATCTTCTGGGTTTCTCATGCATGTTTTCGATGTAGGAAGATGCCCTTGAACCTGGAGATTTGGGACCCATGCGATGGGTACCACGCAATATTACTTTAAAGGGTCTGCGTTTGTTCACCCAACCTCACCAAACCTCTCAGCCCCAAGACTGTCCACCCTTATGTCTCATCCAGCTGTGGGTCTAGATATGGTCAATCCAGGTTGCATCACAGCCCCTGAACTCATTGTGTAAGAATTTCCAACTCTTTCACTGTCGTTGTTTCATGGGTTTTTCAAAGTAATTTATTTTCATAATGGGGTTTAGCTGCTTTTCACGGCTGTGTTTATGCCGCTTTACACCCACTTGACACACTAACAGAGAGATATCAATACATAGGTTTTAAGATTATTACTAGTCAGATATATTCTTGTGCGGTGAATAGGGCGTCTTGAGTCCAGTTCTCTGAGCAAGGAGTAGGTCTTGTCTACTACATATTGGGTTTATGGAACGGTATCTGAGCTAATTTGATACCCTTGGTTTATGTATCACCCCACCTCACCTTTCCCGTTAAGCAGCCATTGTCTGTTTTCTGCATGTGTGACTCTGTTCTGTTTTGTAATTCAGTTCAAGTGTAACGGTTTTTACATTCCCTCTAAAAGTGATACCTTATGAGAAGTGTCCTTTTCTGTGTGACTTATTTCACTTAGAATCGTCGTACCTAAATCCACTCATCATGCTGCTACTAACCTTATGACATTGATTTCATGGCTGAGTGATATTCCATTGTACATAAGGACCACAACTTCTTTATCCATTTTTCTCTTTCCTTGGATATTTAAGGTGGAATGAAGTGGAGGTCCTTGTCAACAGAGCAGCCCTAAACTTTGGGGTGCTTGTGTCTTGCTGATTTTTAATTTTCCCAATTTATACCCCCATGAGTGGAAGTGCCCTATGCTCTCTAAGCTGTGTTTTTCAGATGTTTCAGGACACACCGTACACTTCTCCAGAGTGGCTGTTGGCAATTTACATCCCGCCCATCAGTGTAGCAAGGCTCTCATTTCTCCATGGCCTGTCCTGCATTTCTGGTTTTGACACATTTTTCAGCATGGCCCTTTTGACCGATGGGAAGTGAGACTGCTTTGTAGCGCTGATTTGCCTTTCCAGGTTGCTTGGTTGGCCAAAAAGGGCGTATGCGTTTTTTCCTGAATATATTCAGGAAAAAACGCATACGCCCTTTTTGGCCAAGGGCATCATTGTCAACATTTTGCCGCTTTTCATGTGCTTTAAAGGCGATTCGAATCTACCTCCTGAAATCTGTTTCCTGCAATTCTGCCTTGATTTAAAATCCTCTTCTTTGCCTTCCCTCAATATATTTGTGGACGAGAGTTATCATTTATAACTCTGCAGGTTTGTGAATTGCAGTGCCCTGAACCTCCATTTTACAACTCGCTTTTTTGGGAGCTGGCCGCAAAAGTGCAGGATGGCTTCAGGCCCTGTTCTGGTTCCGGGGGGCAGGCTGAGCATGTGGTTAATTCTTCTTCCTGATGGGAAAATAGAGTGACCTGTGCCTGTCCCGACACCAAGAGCTAGTCTCTCGTTGGTTCCCCGTCTTCCCGTTCATCCTCAGGACAAATTGCAACCTGTACGGAACAGGAGGTTAAAGGTGCTGATGCTCCAAGTAGGGAGATTGCTAGTAAAGCAGCTGGAATGGCGAACCCGGGCACAAGGAGATGAGAAATGAGGTGCGTTTTAGAAACCTTTCCCCATCACACGGTGTACCATCTTCTGGGTTTCTCATGCATGTTTTCGATGTAGGAAGATGCCCTTGAACCTGGAGATTTGGGACCCATGCGATGGGTACCACGCAGTATTACTTTAAAGGGTCTGCGTTTGCTCACCCAACCTCACCAAACCTCTCAGCCCCAAGACTGTCCACCCTTATGTCTCATCCAGCTGTGGGTCTAGATATGGTCAATCCAGGTTGCATCACAGCCCCTGAACGCATTGTGTAAGAATTTCTATCTCTTTCACTGTCGTTGTTTCATGGGTTTTTCAAAGTAATTTATTTTCATAATGGGGTTTAGCTGCTTTTCACGGCTGTGTTTATGCCGCTTTACACCCACTTGACACACTAACAGAGAGATATCAATACATAGGTTTTAAGATTATTACTAGTCAGATATATTCTTGTGCGGTGAATAGGGCGTGTTGAGTCCAGTTCTCTGAGCAAGGAGTAGGTCTTGTCTACTACATATTGGGTTTATGGAACGGTATCTGAGCTAATTTGATACCCTTGTTTTATGTATCACCCCACCTCACCTTTCCCGTTAAGCAGCCATAGTGTGTTTTCTGCATGTGTGACTCTGTTCTGTTTTGTAATTCAGTTCAAGTGTAACGGTTTTTACATTCCCTCTATCAGTGATACCTTATGAGAAGTGTCCTTTTCTGTGTGACTTATTTCACTTAGAATCGTCGTACCTAAATCCACTCATCATGCTGCTACTAACCTTATGACATTGATTTCATGGCTGAGTGATATTCCATTGTACATAAGGACCACAACTTCTTTATCCATTTTTCTCTTTCCTGGGATATTGAAGGTGGAATGAAGTGGAGGTCCTTGTCAACAGAGCAGCCCTCAACTTTGGGGTGCTTGTGTCTTGCTGATTTTTAATTTTCCCAATTTATACCCCCATGAGTGGAAGTGCCCTATGCTCTCTAAGCTGTGTTTTTCAGATGTTTCAGGACACACCGTACACTTCTCCAGAGTGGCTGTTGGCAATTTACATCCCGCCCATCAGTGTAGCAAGGCTCCCATTTCTCCATGGCCTGTCCTGCATTTCTGGTTTTGACACTTTTTTCAGCATGGCCCTTTTGACCGATGGGAAGCGAGACTTCTCTGTAGCGCTGATTTGCCTTTCCAGGTGGCTTGGTTGGCCAAAAAGGGCGTATGCGTTTTTTCCTGAATATATTCAGGAAAAAACGCATACGCCCTTTTTGGCCAAGGGCATCATTGTCAACGTTTTGCCGCTTTTCATGTGCTTTAAAGGTGATTCGTATCTACCTCCTGAAATCTGTTTCGTGCAATTCTGCCTTGATTTCAAATCCTCTTCTTTGCCTTCCCTCAATATATTGGTGGACGAGAGTTATCATTTATAACTCTGCAGGTTTGTGAATTGCAGTGCCCTGAACCTCCATTTTACAACTCGCTTTTTTGGGAGCTGGCCGCAAAAGCGCAGGATGGCTTCAGGCCCTGTTCTGGTTCCGGGGGGCAGGCTGAGCCTGTGGTTAATTCTTCTTCCTGACGGGAAAATAGAGTGACCTGTGCCTGTCCCGACACCAAGAGCTTGTCTCTCGTTGGTTCCCCGTCTTCCCGTTCATCCTCAGGACAAATTGCAACCTGTACGGAACAGGAGGTTAAAGGTGCTGATGCTCCAAGTAGGGAGATTGCTAGTAAAGCGGCTGGAATGGCGAACCCGGGCACAAGGAGATGAGAAATGAGGTGCGTTTTAGAAACCTTTCCCTATCACACGGTGTACCATCTTCTGGGTTTCTCATGCATGTTTTCGATGTAGGAAGATGCCCTTGAACCTGGAGATTTGGGACCCATGCAATGGGTACCACGCAGTATTACTTTAAAGTGTCTGCGTTTGCTCACCCAACCTCACCAAACCTCTCAGCCCCAAGAGTGTCCACCCTTATGTCTCATCCAGCTGTGGGTCTAGATATGGTCAATCCAGGTTGCATCACAGCCCCTGAACGCATTGTGTAAGAATTTCTATCTCTTTCACTGTCGTTGTTTCATGGGTTTTTCAAAGTAATTTATTTTCATAATGGGGTTTAGCTGCTTTTCACGGCTGTGTTTATGCCGCTTTACACCCACTTGACACACTAACAGAGAGATATCAATACATAGGTTTTAAGATTATTACTAGTCAGATATATTCTTGTGCGGTGAATAGGGCGTCTTGAGTCCAGTTCTCTGAGCAAGGAGTAGGTCTTGTCTACTACATATTGGGTTTATGGAACGGTATCTGAGCTAATTTGATACCCTTGTTTTATGTATCACCCCACCTCACCTTTCCCGTTAAGCAGCCATTGTCTGTTTTCTGCATGTGTGACTCTGTTCTGTTTTGTAATTCAGTTCAAGTGTAACGGTTTTTACATTCCCTCTAAAAGTGATACCTTATGAGAAGTGTCCTTTTCTGTGTGACTTATTTCACTTAGAATCGTCGTACCTAAATCCACTCATCATGCTGCTACTAACCTTATGACATTGATTTCATGGCTGAGTGATATTCCATTGTACATAAGGACCACAACTTCTTTATCCATTTTTCTCTTTCCTTGGATATTTAAGGTGGAATGAAGTGGAGGTCCTTGTCAACAGAGCAGCCCTAAACTTTGGGGTGCTTGTGTCTTGCTGATTTTTAATTTTCCCAATTTATACCCCCATGAGTGGAAGTGCCCTATGCTCTCTAAGCTGTGTTTTTCAGATGTTTCAGGACACACCGTACACTTCTCCAGAGTGGCTGTTGGCAATTTACATCCCGCCCATCAGTGTAGCAAGGCTCTCATTTCTCCATGGCCTGTCCTGCATTTCTGGTTTTGACACTTTTTTCAGCATGGCCCTTTTGACCGATGGGAAGTGAGACTTCTTTGTAGCGCTGATTTGCCTTTCCAGGTTGCTTGGTTGGCCAAAAAGGGCGTATGCGTTTTTTCCTGAATATATTCAGGAAAAAACGCATACGCCCTTTTTGGCCAAGGGCATCATTGTCAACATTTTGCCGCTTTTCATGTGCTTTAAAGGCGATTCGAATCTACCTCCTGAAATCTGTTTCCTGCAATTCTGCCTTGATTTAAAATCCTCTTCTTTGCCTTCCATCAATATATTTGTGGACGAGAGTTATCATTTATAACTCTGCAGGTTTGTGAATTGCAGTGCCCTGAACCTCCATTTTACAACTCGCTTTTTTGGGAGCTGGCCGCAAAAGCGCAGGATGGCTTCAGGCCCTGTTCTGGTTCCGGGGGACAGGCTGAGCCTGTGGTTAATTCTTCTTCCTGACGGGAAAATAGAGTGACCTGTGCCTGTCCCGACACCAAGAGCTTGTCTCTCGTTGGTTCCCCGTCTTCCCGTTCATCCTCAGGACAAATTGCAACCTGTACGGAACAGGAGGTTAAAGGTGCTGATGCTCCAAGTAGGGAGATTGCTAGTAAAGCGGCTGGAATGGCGAACCCGGGCACAAGGAGATGAGAAATGAGGTGCGTTTTAGAAACCTTTCCCCATCACACGGTGTACCATCTTCTGGGTTTCTCATGCATGTTTTCGATGTAGGAAGATGCCCTTGAACCTGGAGATTTGGGACCCATGCGATGGGTACCACGCAGTATTACTTTAAAGGGTCTGCGTTTGCTCACCCAACCTCACCAAACCTCTCAGCCCCAAGACTGTCCACCCTTATGTCTCATCCAGCTGTGGGTCTAGATATGGTCAATCCAGGTTGCATCACAGCCCCTGAACGCATTGTGTAAGAATTTCTATCTCTTTCACTGTCGTTGTTTCATGGGTTTTTCAAAGTAATTTATTTTCATAATGGGGTTTAGCTGCTTTTCACGGCTGTGTTTATGCCGCTTTACACCCACTTGACACACTAACAGAGAGATATCAATACATAGGTTTTAAGATTATTACTAGTCAGATATATTCTTGTGCGGTGAATAGGGCGTGTTGAGTCCAGTTCTCTGAGCAAGGAGTAGGTCTTGTCTACTACATATTGGGTTTATGGAACGGTATCTGAGCTAATTTGATACCCTTGTTTTATGTATCACCCCACCTCACCTTTCCCGTTAAGCAGCCATTGTCTGTTTTCTGCATGTGTGACTCTGTTCTGTTTTGTAATTCAGTTCAAGTGTAACGGTTTTTACATTCCCTCTAAAAGTGATACCTTATGAGAAGTGTCCTTTTCTGTGTGACTTATTTCACTTAGAATCGTCGTACCTAAATCCACTCATCATGCTGCTACTAACCTTATGACATTGATTTCATGGCTGAGTGATATTCCATTGTACATAAGGACCACAACTTCTTTATCCATTTTTCTCTTTCCTTGGATATTTAAGGTGCAATGAAGTGGAGGTCCTTGTCAACAGAGCAGCCCTAAACTTTGGGGTGCTTGTGTCTTGCTGATTTTTAATTTTCCCAATTTATACCCCCATGAGTGGAAGTGCCCTATGCTCTCTAAGCTGTGTTTTTCAGATGTTTCAGGACACACCGTACACTTCTCCAGAGTGGCTGTTGGCAATTTACATCCCGCCCATCAGTGTAGCAAGGCTCTCATTTCTCCATGGCCTGTCCTGCATTTCTGGTTTTGACACATTTTTCAGCATGGCCCTTTTGACCGATGGGAAGTGAGACTGCTTTGTAGCGCTGATTTGCCTTTCCAGGTTGCTTGGTTGGCCAAAAAGGGCGTATGCGTTTTTTCCTGAATATATTCAGGAAAAAACGCATACGCCCTTTTTGGCCAAGGGCATCATTGTCAACATTTTGCCGCTTTTCATGTGCTTTAAAGGCGATTCGAATCTACCTCCTGAAATCTGTTTCCTGCAATTCTGCCTTGATTTAAAATCCTCTTCTTTGCCTTCCCTCAATATATTTGTGGACGAGAGTTATCATTTATAACTCTGCAGGTTTGTGAATTGCAGTGCCCTGAACCTCCATTTTACAACTCGCTTTTTTGGGAGCTGGCCGCAAAAGTGCAGGATGGCTTCAGGCCCTGTTCTGGTTCCGGGGGGCAGGCTGAGCATGTGGTTAATTCTTCTTCCTGATGGGAAAATAGAGTGACCTGTGCCTGTCCCGACACCAAGAGCTAGTCTCTCGTTGGTTCCCCGTCTTCCCGTTCATCCTCAGGACAAATTGCAACCTGTACGGAACAGGAGGTTAAAGGTGCTGATGCTCCAAGTAGGGAGATTGCTAGTAAAGCAGCTGGAATGGCGAACCCGGGCACAAGGAGATGAGAAATGAGGTGCGTTTTAGAAACCTTTCCCCATCACACGGTGTACCATCTTCTGGGTTTCTCATGCATGTTTTCGATGTAGGAAGATGCCCTTGAACCTGGAGATTTGGGACCCATGCGATGGGTACCACGCAGTATTACTTTAAAGGGTCTGCGTTTGCTCACCCAACCTCACCAAACCTCTCAGCCCCAAGACTGTCCACCCTTATGTCTCATCCAGCTGTGGGTCTAGATATGGTCAATCCAGGTTGCATCACAGCCCCTGAACTCATTGTGTAAGAATTTCTATCTCTTTCACTGTCGTTGTTTCATGTGTTTTTCAAAGTAATTTATTTTCATAATGGGGTTTAGCTGCTTTTCACGGCTGTGTTTATGCCGCTTTACACCCACTTGACACACTAACAGAGAGATATCAATACATAGGTTTTAAGATTATTACTAGTCAGATATATTCTTGTGCGGTGAATAGGGCGTGTTGAGTCCAGTTCTCTGAGCAAGGAGTAGGTCTTGTCTACTACATATTGGGTTTATGGAACGGTATCTGAGCTAATTTGATACCCTTGTTTTATGTATCACCCCACCTCACCTTTCCCGTTAAGCAGCCATAGTGTGTTTTCTGCATGTGTGACTCTGTTCTGTTTTGTAATTCAGTTCAAGTGTAACGGTTTTTACATTCCCTCTATCAGTGATACCTTATGAGAAGTGTCCTTTTCTGTGTGACTTATTTCACTTAGAATCGTCGTACCTAAATCCACTCATCATGCTGCTACTAACCTTATGACATTGATTTCATGGCTGAGTGATATTCCATTGTACATAAGGACCACAACTTCTTTATCCATTTTTCTCTTTCCTGGGATATTGAAGGTGGAATGAAGTGGAGGTCCTTGTCAACAGAGCAGCCCTCAACTTTGGG
>NW_028121912.1:0-40559 GCF_965194805.1 Balaenoptera borealis | reverse complement strand
CATTACTCCTAGTTGGTTGTTTTAATTTTTTCAATTGGGGTAATGGTTAGAATGTTGCTTGTCCAAGGTGTACATACTCTGGTTCATCTACATATTCTATATACCTATTTATGTAGAGATCCTCTTCCCGTGTAAATTATTACACAGTGTTCCGTAAACCTTCCTTGCTATATGGTCGGTCTTTTTGATATATGTATATAATATGTATTTGTATACATATGGTAACGCTAATCTTCATGTATCCATTCCCCCCACCTTTCCTTGTAGATAAGCATAGTTTTTTTTAATAAGTCTGTGATTGACTTTCTCTGTGGAAATATGTTCATTTGTGTCAGTTATTAGAGAACGCGTATAAGTGATATCATAGGATATAGGACTTTTGCTTTCCGACTTACCTCATGTTCTGTGATTATCTCCAAGATCATCTATGGTGTCTCAAAGAGCAGTGTTTCATTGTTTTCCATGGCTAGTATTCATTGTGTACATGGGCCGCTTCTTCTTTTTCCTTTCATCTGTTGATGGACATTTTGGTTGCTTCACTGTCTTGTCTATTGTGAATAAGGCTGCAGTGCAGCTTTTGCAGCCCGGGTCTTCTTCATTCTGGTCTTCTCAGGTGAGAGGCCCATTGGTGCGCCTGCTGGATTGAATGGTACCTCAATTTTTCCTTTTCAACGCAGCTCCTTTCTGTTCTCATTATTAGCGTTTAACCCTTTTACATCTCACCAGCAGCTAGAGGGTACACAGTTCTCTAAAACCTCTTCAGCATTGATTGTTTGTAGACTTTTTGCCAACGGTCAGTCGACGGGTGTGAGTTGAAAACTTTTTGTAGATTAGATTGCATGAGTCTAATACTTCCTGAGGTTGAGCTTTTATCCATTTTCCTTTCTTTAAAAAGAGAGTGAGTAAAACTTACCTCTTCATACGAGCTTCGTGAACATTTTGCCTGTTTTGAATTTTTTTTATCCATTCCCTACTTCAGCACAATTTGAGGGCAGGTGTCCTTTACAGCCCTGAGTCCTTGTGAATGGTAAGTGACCATTAGCTGTGGGTTAAAAGCTGCTGTTGCGGGAATCGGCCACAAGGCGGCAGCATTTCTCCTTTACCAAATCTGGTTACTAGGGCAACAGAGCCTTAGTGGAAGTGGTGTTCTAGGTTGTAAATTAGAATGGAATGTGCGAGGAAAAAGCCCTTTAAGTTTATGTCTCATTACTTCTTGTTGGTATTTTTAACTTAATTTTTATTTTTTATCACAGCAAACTTGATTACAATGTTTTGTTTGTTCTAGGTGTGCAAGATGTGGTTCTTTCACACATATACATATATCTATTTTTCTTCGGATCCTTTTCCCATGTCTGTTACGACACAATGTTGAGTAGTCTTCTCTTGGTATAGCGTAGGTCTTTGGTGATTATATATTTCACATGTGTTTGTATCTCTCTGTTAACCTCAATACGGTAATGTATCCAATCCTCACACCTTTCCATTTGGTGAACCATAAGTTTTTTAAATGAATCTATGATAGTGTTTCTCTGTGGAAATACCTTTGTTTGTATCATTTTTTCGGTAACACCTATATGTGATAGGATAGGATATGTGTCTTTCGCTTTCTCACTTACTCCAAGCTGCGTGATTACTTCTAGACTCATCTATGGTGCTGCAAATGGCATTGTTTCATTTTTTCACTAGCTCATATTCCATCTGTACATGGAGCAGTTCTTCTTTGTCCACCCATCTGTCGTTGGACTTTTTGGTTACTTCCATATCTTGGCTATTGTTATACTATGCAATGCAGATTTGCGTACCTGTGTCCTTCCAATTCTGTCTTCTTAGGTTATAGGTCCAGGAATAGGTCTGCTGGATCATATGGTAGCTCAATGTTTACCTTTTAAAGGCACCTCTATTCCGTTCTCTTTAGTGGCTCTTTCCAGGTTACGTCCCACTTAAAGCGGAGGGTATGCATTTCTTCCCAGCACCTTCAGCATTTATTCTTTGTAGTTTTTGCTGATGGTTATTCTGAGTGGTGTGAGCTGATACCTCTTTGTGGTTGAATTTGCATGTGTCTCATAATGCGTTGAAATTGAGCTGTAAGACATGTCCTTTTTATTTTTCCAGCTGTGATGAGAGCTTATTTCTTCAAAGTGTTTTCTTAAAGTATGTGTCACCATTTGAAGTATTTTGGCCATGATCTCCCTCAAGACATTTTGAGGGCAGGTTTCATTTACAGCCCTGCAGTACTTGTTCATATGAAGTGACCATTAGCTCAGGCTTTAAACCTGCTTTTGCAGGTAACGGCCAGAGAGCGACAGCCTTTCTACGTTCCCCTTGCTGGTACTAGGGAAACAGACCTACCGGCCAGTGGTGTTCTTCGGTTATAAATTAGAGTGCAATGTGCCCGGATAAACCCACAAATGTTGATGTCTCCTTGCTTTTCTTTGTTTTTAAATTTAATTTATATTTATTATTAGAGTAATATTCCATTGTGTACGTGGACCACTTCTTCTTGGTGCATTCCTCGGTTGATGGACATTTTCATTGCTTCCAAGTGCTGGCTATGGTAAATATTGCTGGCATACTGGTTTGCCAGCCTGTGACTTTTTGATTCTCATTTTCTCAGGTGATAGGCCAAGCAGTGGTTGTGATTGATGGACTGGTAGCTCAATGTTTCCCTTTTCAAAGCACCTACGTTGTGTTTTCGTTAGTGGCTCTTTACATGCCCCCCCTTACAGCCGAGGGTACGCATTTCTCCACACTCCCTTCACCGTTTATTTTTTGCAGCATTTTTCCTAATGGCCATTCTGACTGCTGTGTGCTGATAGGGTTTTGTAATATGGGTATGCATGTCATGAAAATTTTTAAAATTCATCATATTCCTACGCCTTTTTCTTTTCTCTTAAAAGAAAAAAACCGTGAGTACAATATAGCTCTTGAAATTGTCTTCTTCGAAGGTTGCCCTCTTCTGAATTTTTTGGTCGATTTTTGACCCCAGAAATTTTCTGGAGGCCAGGCGCAATTTACAGAACTGCAAGTTGGTGAAAATTTAGTGACCTTTTGCAGTGGGTTCAAAGCTGCTGTTGTGGGAAACGTCCACAAGGAGGTAGCATTTCTCCATTCCCCAGTCCTGGTTCTAGGGCAGCAGAGCCTTTCTGGAAGTCATTGTCCTAGGTTGTAAATTAGAATGGAATTTGCCAGGAGAAATCCCCATAAGTTTATGTCTCATTACTTCTTCTTGGTTTTTAAAATTTTTTTTAATCTGGGTAAAGTTTAGAATACTGTTTGTCCTAGGTGTACACAATCTGGTTCATTTGGACATTATGTATGTCTATTAATGTACAGATCCTCTTCCCATGTAAAATATTACACTGTTCCGTCGACCTCCCTTGTTATATGTTCGGTCTTTTTGATACATGTATATAATATGTATTTGAATATGTATAGTAACACTAATCTTCATTTCTCAATTTCCCCCCTCCTTTCCTTTTAGATGAGCATAGTTTGTGTTCTACGCCTGTGAGTGTCTTTCTCTTTAGAAATATGTTCATCTGTGTCAGTTATTAGATAATGCCATAAGTGATAATATAAGATATAGGTCTTTTGCTTTCCGACCTACTTCATGTTTTGTGATTATCTCCAGGCTCATCTATGGTGCCTCAAAGAGCAGTGCTTCAATGTTTTCCATGGCTAATATTCCATTGTGTACATGGACCACTTCTTCTTGGTGCACTCCTCTGTTGATGGACATTTTCGTTGCTTCCAAGTGTTGCCTATGGTAAATATTGCTGGAGTGCAGGATTGCCAGCCTGCGATTTTTGATTTTCATTTTCTCAGGTGATAGACCCAGCAGTGGGTATGATTGATTGATTGGTATGGTAGCTCAACGTTTACCTTTTCAAGGCACCTCAATTGTGCTTTCATTAGTGGCTCTTACCACGTCCCCCTTAGAATCGAGGGTACGCATTTCTCCACAATCACGTCAGCGTTTATCGTTTGCCGCATTTTTGTTGATGGCCATTCTGACTGGTGTGAGCTGATAGGTTTTTGTAATTTGGGTTTACATGTCTGTAAAAATTCCTACAATTCATCCTTTTTCCACGCCTTTTCCTTTTCTGTTAAAAGAAAAAAGAAAAAAGGTGTGAGTACAATATACCTCTTCAAATTTTCTTTTTGGAAGGTTGCACTCTAGAGTTTTTTGGTCGATTTTCGACCTCAGTATCTTTTGGAGGGCAGGTGTCATTTACAGACCTGCAATTGGTGAATATTTAGTGACCTTTTGCAGTGGGTTTAAAGCTGCTGTTGTGGGAAACGGCCACAAGGATGCAGCATTTCTCCATTCCCAAATCTGGGTACTAGGGCAGCAGAGCCGTTCTGGAAGTCGTTTGCCTAGGTTGTAAATTTGAATGGAATGTGCCAGGAGAACCCCCCATAAGTTTATGTCTCATTACTCCTAGTTGGTTGTTTTAATTTTTTCAATTGGGGTAATGGTTAGAATGTTGCTTGTCCAAGGTGTACATACTCTGGTTCATCTACATATTCTATATACCTATTTATGTAGAGATCCTCTTCCCGTGTAAATTATTACACAGTGTTCCATAAACCTTCCTTGCTATATGGTCGGTCTTTTTGATATATGTATATAATATGTATTTGTATACATATGGTAACGCTAATCTTCATGTATCCATTCCCCCCACCTTTCCTTGTAGATAAGCATAGTTTTTTTTAATAAGTCTGTGATTGACTTTCTCTGTGGAAATATGTTCATTTGTGTCAGTTATTAGAGAACGCGTATAAGTGATATCATAGGATATAGGACTTTTGCTTTCCGACTTACCTCATGTTCTGTGATTATCTCCAAGATCATCTATGGTGTCTCAAAGAGCAGTGTTTCATTGTTTTCCATGGCTAGTATTCATTGTGTACATGGGCCGCTTCTTCTTTTTCCTTTCATCTGTTGATGGACATTTTGGTTGCTTCACTGTCTTGTCTATTGTGAATAAGGCTGCAGTGCAGCTTTTGCAGCCCGGGTCTTCTTCATTCTGGTCTTCTCAGGTGAGAGGCCCATTGGTGCGCCTGCTGGATTGAATGGTACCTCAATTTTTCCTTTTCAACGCAGCTCCTTTCTGTTCTCATTATTAGCGTTTAACCCTTTTACATCTCACCAGCAGCTAGAGGGTACACAGTTCTCTAAAACCTCTTCAGCATTGATTGTTTGTAGACTTTTTGCCAACGGTCAGTCGACGGGTGTGAGTTGAAAACTTTTTGTAGATTAGATTGCATGAGTCTAATACTTCCTGAGGTTGAGCTTTTATCCATTTTCCTTTCTTTAAAAAGAGAGTGAGTAAAACTTACCTCTTCATACGAGCTTCGTGAACATTTTGCCTGTTTTGAATTTTTTTTATCCATTCCCTACTTCAGCACAATTTGAGGGCAGGTGTCCTTTACAGCCCTGAGTCCTTGTGAATGGTAAGTGACCATTAGCTGTGGGTTAAAAGCTGCTGTTGCGGGAATCGGCCACAAGGCGGCAGCATTTCTCCTTTACCAAATCTGGTTACTAGGGCAACAGAGCCTTAGTGGAAGTGGTGTTCTAGGTTGTAAATTAGAATGGAATGTGCGAGGAAAAAGCCCTTTAAGTTTATGTCTCATTACTTCTTGTTGGTATTTTTAACTTAATTTTTATTTTTTATCACAGCAAACTTGATTACAATGTTTTGTTTGTTCTAGGTGTGCAAGATGTGGTTCTTTCACACATATACATATATCTATTTTTCTTCGGATCCTTTTCCCATGTCTGTTACGACACAATGTTGAGTAGTCTTCTCTTGGTATAGCGTAGGTCTTTGGTGATTATATATTTCACATGTGTTTGTATCTCTCTGTTAACCTCAATACGGTAATGTATCCAATCCTCACACCTTTCCATTTGGTGAACCATAAGTTTTTTAAATGAATCTATGATAGTGTTTCTCTGTGGAAATACCTTTGTTTGTATCATTTTTTCGGTAACACCTATATGTGATAGGATAGGATATGTGTCTTTCGCTTTCTCACTTACTCCAAGCTGCGTGATTACTTCTAGACTCATCTATGGTGCTGCAAATGGCATTGTTTCATTTTTTCACTAGCTCATATTCCATCTGTACATGGAGCAGTTCTTCTTTGTCCACCCATCTGTCGTTGGACTTTTTGGTTACTTCCATATCTTGGCTATTGTTATACTATGCAATGCAGATTTGCGTACCTGTGTCCTTCCAATTCTGTCTTCTTAGGTTATAGGTCCAGGAATAGGTCTGCTGGATCATATGGTAGCTCAATGTTTACCTTTTAAAGGCACCTCTATTCCGTTCTCTTTAGTGGCTCTTTCCAGGTTACGTCCCACTTAAAGCGGAGGGTATGCATTTCTTCCCAGCACCTTCAGCATTTATTCTTTGTAGTTTTTGCTGATGGTTATTCTGAGTGGTGTGAGCTGATACCTCTTTGTGGTTGAATTTGCATGTGTCTCATAATGCGTTGAAATTGAGCTGTAAGACATGTCCTTTTTATTTTTCCAGCTGTGATGAGAGCTTATTTCTTCAAAGTGTTTTCTTAAAGTATGTGTCACCATTTGAAGTATTTTGGCCATGATCTCCCTCAAGACATTTTGAGGGCAGGTTTCATTTACAGCCCTGCAGTACTTGTTCATATGAAGTGACCATTAGCTCAGGCTTTAAACCTGCTTTTGCAGGTAACGGCCAGAGAGCGACAGCCTTTCTACGTTCCCCTTGCTGGTACTAGGGAAACAGACCTACCGGCCAGTGGTGTTCTTCGGTTATAAATTAGAGTGCAATGTGCCCGGATAAACCCACAAATGTTGATGTCTCCTTGCTTTTCTTTGTTTTTAAATTTAATTTATATTTATTATTAGAGTAATATTCCATTGTGTACGTGGACCACTTCTTCTTGGTGCATTCCTCGGTTGATGGACATTTTCATTGCTTCCAAGTGCTGGCTATGGTAAATATTGCTGGCATACTGGTTTGCCAGCCTGTGACTTTTTGATTCTCATTTTCTCAGGTGATAGGCCAAGCAGTGGTTGTGATTGATGGACTGGTAGCTCAATGTTTCCCTTTTCAAAGCACCTACGTTGTGTTTTCGTTAGTGGCTCTTTACATGCCCCCCCTTACAGCCGAGGGTACGCATTTCTCCACACTCCCTTCACCGTTTATTTTTTGCAGCATTTTTCCTAATGGCCATTCTGACTGCTGTGTGCTGATAGGGTTTTGTAATATGGGTATGCATGTCATGAAAATTTTTAAAATTCATCATATTCCTACGCCTTTTTCTTTTCTCTTAAAAGAAAAAAACCGTGAGTACAATATAGCTCTTGAAATTGTCTTCTTCGAAGGTTGCCCTCTTCTGAATTTTTTGGTCGATTTTTGACCCCAGAAATTTTCTGGAGGCCAGGCGCAATTTACAGAACTGCAAGTTGGTGAAAATTTAGTGACCTTTTGCAGTGGGTTCAAAGCTGCTGTTGTGGGAAACGTCCACAAGGAGGTAGCATTTCTCCATTCCCCAGTCCTGGTTCTAGGGCAGCAGAGCCTTTCTGGAAGTCATTGTCCTAGGTTGTAAATTAGAATGGAATTTGCCAGGAGAAATCCCCATAAGTTTATGTCTCATTACTTCTTCTTGGTTTTTAAAATTTTTTTAATCTGGGTAAAGTTTAGAATACTGTTTGTCCTAGGTGTACACAATCTGGTTCATTTGGACATTATGTATGTCTATTAATGTACAGATCCTCTTCCCATGTAAAATATTACACTGTTCCGTCGACCTCCCTTGTTATATGTTCGGTCTTTTTGATACATGTATATAATATGTATTTGAATATGTATAGTAACACTAATCTTCATTTCTCAATTTCCCCCCTCCTTTCCTTTTAGATGAGCATAGTTTGTGTTCTACGCCTGTGAGTGTCTTTCTCTTTAGAAATATGTTCATCTGTGTCAGTTATTAGATAATGCCATAAGTGATAATATAAGATATAGGTCTTTTGCTTTCCGACCTACTTCATGTTTTGTGATTATCTCCAGGCTCATCTATGGTGCCTCAAAGAGCAGTGCTTCAATGTTTTCCATGGCTAATATTCCATTGTGTACATGGACCACTTCTTCTTGGTGCACTCCTCTGTTGATGGACATTTTCGTTGCTTCCAAGTGTTGCCTATGGTAAATATTGCTGGAGTGCAGGATTGCCAGCCTGCGATTTTTGATTTTCATTTTCTCAGGTGATAGACCCAGCAGTGGGTATGATTGATTGATTGGTATGGTAGCTCAACGTTTACCTTTTCAAGGCACCTCAATTGTGCTTTCATTAGTGGCTCTTACCACGTCCCCCTTAGAATCGAGGGTACGCATTTCTCCACAATCACGTCAGCGTTTATCGTTTGCCGCATTTTTGTTGATGGCCATTCTGACTGGTGTGAGCTGATAGGTTTTTGTAATTTGGGTTTACATGTCTGTAAAAATTCCTACAATTCATCCTTTTTCCACGCCTTTTCCTTTTCTGTTAAAAGAAAAAAGAAAAAAGGTGTGAGTACAATATACCTCTTCAAATTTTCTTTTTGGAAGGTTGCACTCTAGAGTTTTTTGGTCGATTTTCGACCTCAGTATCTTTTGGAGGGCAGGTGTCATTTACAGACCTGCAATTGGTGAATATTTAGTGACCTTTTGCAGTGGGTTTAAAGCTGCTGTTGTGGGAAACGGCCACAAGGATGCAGCATTTCTCCATTCCCAAATCTGGGTACTAGGGCAGCAGAGCCGTTCTGGAAGTCGTTTGCCTAGGTTGTAAATTTGAATGGAATGTGCCAGGAGAACCCCCCATAAGTTTATGTCTCATTACTCCTAGTTGGTTGTTTTAATTTTTTCAATTGGGGTAATGGTTAGAATGTTGCTTGTCCAAGGTGTACATACTCTGGTTCATCTACATATTCTATATACCTATTTATGTAGAGATCCTCTTCCCGTGTAAATTATTACACAGTGTTCCGTAAACCTTCCTTGCTATATGGTCGGTCTTTTTGATATATGTATATAATATGTATTTGTATACATATGGTAACGCTAATCTTCATGTATCCATTCCCCCCACCTTTCCTTGTAGATAAGCATAGTTTTTTTTAATAAGTCTGTGATTGACTTTCTCTGTGGAAATATGTTCATTTGTGTCAGTTATTAGAGAACGCGTATAAGTGATATCATAGGATATAGGACTTTTGCTTTCCGACTTACCTCATGTTCTGTGATTATCTCCAAGATCATCTATGGTGTCTCAAAGAGCAGTGTTTCATTGTTTTCCATGGCTAGTATTCATTGTGTACATGGGCCGCTTCTTCTTTTTCCTTTCATCTGTTGATGGACATTTTGGTTGCTTCACTGTCTTGTCTATTGTGAATAAGGCTGCAGTGCAGCTTTTGCAGCCCGGGTCTTCTTCATTCTGGTCTTCTCAGGTGAGAGGCCCATTGGTGCGCCTGCTGGATTGAATGGTACCTCAATTTTTCCTTTTCAACGCAGCTCCTTTCTGTTCTCATTATTAGCGTTTAACCCTTTTACATCTCACCAGCAGCTAGAGGGTACACAGTTCTCTAAAACCTCTTCAGCATTGATTGTTTGTAGACTTTTTGCCAACGGTCAGTCGACGGGTGTGAGTTGAAAACTTTTTGTAGATTAGATTGCATGAGTCTAATACTTCCTGAGGTTGAGCTTTTATCCATTTTCCTTTCTTTAAAAAGAGAGTGAGTAAAACTTACCTCTTCATACGAGCTTCGTGAACATTTTGCCTGTTTTGAATTTTTTTTATCCATTCCCTACTTCAGCACAATTTGAGGGCAGGTGTCCTTTACAGCCCTGAGTCCTTGTGAATGGTAAGTGACCATTAGCTGTGGGTTAAAAGCTGCTGTTGCGGGAATCGGCCACAAGGCGGCAGCATTTCTCCTTTACCAAATCTGGTTACTAGGGCAACAGAGCCTTAGTGGAAGTGGTGTTCTAGGTTGTAAATTAGAATGGAATGTGCGAGGAAAAAGCCCTTTAAGTTTATGTCTCATTACTTCTTGTTGGTATTTTTAACTTAATTTTTATTTTTTATCACAGCAAACTTGATTACAATGTTTTGTTTGTTCTAGGTGTGCAAGATGTGGTTCTTTCACACATATACATATATCTATTTTTCTTCGGATCCTTTTCCCATGTCTGTTACGACACAATGTTGAGTAGTCTTCTCTTGGTATAGCGTAGGTCTTTGGTGATTATATATTTCACATGTGTTTGTATCTCTCTGTTAACCTCAATACGGTAATGTATCCAATCCTCACACCTTTCCATTTGGTGAACCATAAGTTTTTTAAATGAATCTATGATAGTGTTTCTCTGTGGAAATACCTTTGTTTGTATCATTTTTTCGGTAACACCTATATGTGATAGGATAGGATATGTGTCTTTCGCTTTCTCACTTACTCCAAGCTGCGTGATTACTTCTAGACTCATCTATGGTGCTGCAAATGGCATTGTTTCATTTTTTCACTAGCTCATATTCCATCTGTACATGGAGCAGTTCTTCTTTGTCCACCCATCTGTCGTTGGACTTTTTGGTTACTTCCATATCTTGGCTATTGTTATACTATGCAATGCAGATTTGCGTACCTGTGTCCTTCCAATTCTGTCTTCTTAGGTTATAGGTCCAGGAATAGGTCTGCTGGATCATATGGTAGCTCAATGTTTACCTTTTAAAGGCACCTCTATTCCGTTCTCTTTAGTGGCTCTTTCCAGGTTACGTCCCACTTAAAGCGGAGGGTATGCATTTCTTCCCAGCACCTTCAGCATTTATTCTTTGTAGTTTTTGCTGATGGTTATTCTGAGTGGTGTGAGCTGATACCTCTTTGTGGTTGAATTTGCATGTGTCTCATAATGCGTTGAAATTGAGCTGTAAGACATGTCCTTTTTATTTTTCCAGCTGTGATGAGAGCTTATTTCTTCAAAGTGTTTTCTTAAAGTATGTGTCACCATTTGAAATATTTTGGCCATGATCTCCCTCAAGACATTTTGAGGGCAGGTTTCATTTACAGCCCTGCAGTACTTGTTCATATGAAGTGACCATTAGCTCAGGCTTTAAACCTGCTTTTGCAGGTAACGGCCAGAGAGCGGCAATCTTTCTACGTTCCCCTTGCTGGTACTAGGGAAACAGACCTACCGGCCAGTGGTGTTCTTCGGTTATAAATTAGAGTGCAATGTGCCCGGATAAACCCACAAATGTTGATGTCTCCTTGCTTTTCTTTGTTTTTAAATTTAATTTATATTTATTATTAGAGTAATATTCCATTGTGTACGTGGACCACTTCTTCTTGGTGCATTCCTCGGTTGATGGACATTTTCATTGCTTCCAAGTGCTGGCTATGGTAAATATTGCTGGCATACTGGTTTGCCAGCCTGTGACTTTTTGATTCTCATTTTCTCAGGTGATAGGCCAAGCAGTGGTTGTGATTGATGGACTGGTAGCTCAATGTTTCCCTTTTCAAAGCACCTACGTTGTGTTTTCGTTAGTGGCTCTTTACATGCCCCCCCTTACAGCCGAGGGTACGCATTTCTCCACACTCCCTTCACCGTTTATTTTTTGCAGCATTTTTCCTAATGGCCATTCTGACTGCTGTGTGCTGATAGGGTTTTGTAATATGGGTATGCATGTCATGAAAATTTTTAAAATTCATCATATTCCTACGCCTTTTTCTTTTCTCTTAAAAGAAAAAAACCGTGAGTACAATATAGCTCTTGAAATTGTCTTCTTCGAAGGTTGCCCTCTTCTGAATTTTTTGGTCGATTTTTGACCCCAGAAATTTTCTGGAGGCCAGGCGCAATTTACAGAACTGCAAGTTGGTGAAAATTTAGTGACCTTTTGCAGTGGGTTCAAAGCTGCTGTTGTGGGAAACGTCCACAAGGAGGTAGCATTTCTCCATTCCCCAGTCCTGGTTCTAGGGCAGCAGAGCCTTTCTGGAAGTCATTGTCCTAGGTTGTAAATTAGAATGGAATTTGCCAGGAGAAATCCCCATAAGTTTATGTCTCATTACTTCTTCTTGGTTTTTAAAATTTTTTTAATCTGGGTAAAGTTTAGAATACTGTTTGTCCTAGGTGTACACAATCTGGTTCATTTGGACATTATGTATGTCTATTAATGTACAGATCCTCTTCCCATGTAAAATATTACACTGTTCCGTCGACCTCCCTTGGTATATGTTCGGTCTTTTTGATACATGTATATAATATGTATTTGAATATGTATAGTAACACTAATCTTCATTTCTCAATTTCCCCCCTCCTTTCCTTTTAGATGAGCATAGTTTGTGTTCTACGCCTGTGAGTGTCTTTCTCTTTAGAAATATGTTCATCTGTGTCAGTTATTAGATAATGCCATAAGTGATAATATAAGATATAGGTCTTTTGCTTTCCGACCTACTTCATGTTTTGTGATTATCTCCAGGCTCATCTATGGTGCCTCAAAGAGCAGTGCTTCAATGTTTTCCATGGCTAATATTCCATTGTGTACATGGACCACTTCTTCTTGGTGCACTCCTCTGTTGATGGACATTTTCGTTGCTTCCAAGTGTTGCCTATGGTAAATATTGCTGGAGTGCAGGATTGCCAGCCTGCGATTTTTGATTTTCATTTTCTCAGGTGATAGACCCAGCAGTGGGTATGATTGATTGATTGGTATGGTAGCTCAACGTTTACCTTTTCAAGGCACCTCAATTGTGCTTTCATTAGTGGCTCTTACCACGTCCCCCTTAGAATCGAGGGTACGCATTTCTCCACAATCACGTCAGCGTTTATCGTTTGCCGCATTTTTGTTGATGGCCATTCTGACTGGTGTGAGCTGATAGGTTTTTGTAATTTGGGTTTACATGTCTGTAAAAATTCCTACAATTCATCCTTTTTCCACGCCTTTTCCTTTTCTGTTAAAAGAAAAAAGAAAAAAGGTGTGAGTACAATATACCTCTTCAAATTTTCTTTTTGGAAGGTTGCACTCTAGAGTTTTTTGGTCGATTTTCGACCTCAGTATCTTTTGGAGGGCAGGTGTCATTTACAGACCTGCAATTGGTGAATATTTAGTGACCTTTTGCAGTGGGTTTAAAGCTGCTGTTGTGGGAAACGGCCACAAGGATGCAGCATTTCTCCATTCCCAAATCTGGGTACTAGGGCAGCAGAGCCGTTCTGGAAGTCGTTTGCCTAGGTTGTAAATTTGAATGGAATGTGCCAGGAGAACCCCCCATAAGTTTATGTCTCATTACTCCTAGTTGGTTGTTTTAATTTTTTCAATTGGGGTAATGGTTAGAATGTTGCTTGTCCAAGGTGTACATACTCTGGTTCATCTACATATTCTATATACCTATTTATGTAGAGATCCTCTTCCCGTGTAAATTATTACACAGTGTTCCGTAAACCTTCCTTGCTATATGGTCGGTCTTTTTGATATATGTATATAATATGTATTTGTATACATATGGTAACGCTAATCTTCATGTATCCATTCCCCCCACCTTTCCTTGTAGATAAGCATAGTTTTTTTTAATAAGTCTGTGATTGACTTTCTCTGTGGAAATATGTTCATTTGTGTCAGTTATTAGAGAACGCGTATAAGTGATATCATAGGATATAGGACTTTTGCTTTCCGACTTACCTCATGTTCTGTGATTATCTCCAAGATCATCTATGGTGTCTCAAAGAGCAGTGTTTCATTGTTTTCCATGGCTAGTATTCATTGTGTACATGGGCCGCTTCTTCTTTTTCCTTTCATCTGTTGATGGACATTTTGGTTGCTTCACTGTCTTGTCTATTGTGAATAAGGCTGCAGTGCAGCTTTTGCAGCCCGGGTCTTCTTCATTCTGGTCTTCTCAGGTGAGAGGCCCATTGGTGCGCCTGCTGGATTGAATGGTACCTCAATTTTTCCTTTTCAACGCAGCTCCTTTCTGTTCTCATTATTAGCGTTTAACCCTTTTACATCTCACCAGCAGCTAGAGGGTACACAGTTCTCTAAAACCTCTTCAGCATTGATTGTTTGTAGACTTTTTGCCAACGGTCAGTCGACGGGTGTGAGTTGAAAACTTTTTGTAGATTAGATTGCATGAGTCTAATACTTCCTGAGGTTGAGCTTTTATCCATTTTCCTTTCTTTAAAAAGAGAGTGAGTAAAACTTACCTCTTCATACGAGCTTCGTGAACATTTTGCCTGTTTTGAATTTTTTTTATCCATTCCCTACTTCAGCACAATTTGAGGGCAGGTGTCCTTTACAGCCCTGAGTCCTTGTGAATGGTAAGTGACCATTAGCTGTGGGTTAAAAGCTGCTGTTGCGGGAATCGGCCACAAGGCGGCAGCATTTCTCCTTTACCAAATCTGGTTACTAGGGCAACAGAGCCTTAGTGGAAGTGGTGTTCTAGGTTGTAAATTAGAATGGAATGTGCGAGGAAAAAGCCCTTTAAGTTTATGTCTCATTACTTCTTGTTGGTATTTTTAACTTAATTTTTATTTTTTATCACAGCAAACTTGATTACAATGTTTTGTTTGTTCTAGGTGTGCAAGATGTGGTTCTTTCACACATATACATATATCTATTTTTCTTCGGATCCTTTTCCCATGTCTGTTACGACACAATGTTGAGTAGTCTTCTCTTGGTATAGCGTAGGTCTTTGGTGATTATATATTTCACATGTGTTTGTATCTCTCTGTTAACCTCAATACGGTAATGTATCCAATCCTCACACCTTTCCATTTGGTGAACCATAAGTTTTTTAAATGAATCTATGATAGTGTTTCTCTGTGGAAATACCTTTGTTTGTATCATTTTTTCGGTAACACCTATATGTGATAGGATAGGATATGTGTCTTTCGCTTTCTCACTTACTCCAAGCTGCGTGATTACTTCTAGACTCATCTATGGTGCTGCAAATGGCATTGTTTCATTTTTTCACTAGCTCATATTCCATCTGTACATGGAGCAGTTCTTCTTTGTCCACCCATCTGTCGTTGGACTTTTTGGTTACTTCCATATCTTGGCTATTGTTATACTATGCAATGCAGATTTGCGTACCTGTGTCCTTCCAATTCTGTCTTCTTAGGTTATAGGTCCAGGAATAGGTCTGCTGGATCATATGGTAGCTCAATGTTTACCTTTTAAAGGCACCTCTATTCCGTTCTCGTTAGTGGCTCTTTCCAGGTTACGTCCCACTTAAAGCGGAGGGTATGCATTTCTTCCCAGCACCTTCAGCATTTATTCTTTGTAGTTTTTGCTGATGGTTATTCTGAGTGGTGTGAGCTGATACCTCTTTGTGGTTGAATTTGCATGTGTCTCATAATGCGTTGAAATTGAGCTGTAAGACATGTCCTTTTTATTTTTCCAGCTGTGATGAGAGCTTATTTCTTCAAAGTGTTTTCTTAAAGTATGTGTCACCATTTGAAATATTTTGGCCATGATCTCCCTCAAGACATTTTGAGGGCAGGTTTCATTTACAGCCCTGCAGTACTTGTTCATATGAAGTGACCATTAGCTCAGGCTTTAAACCTGCTTTTGCAGGTAACGGCCAGAGAGCGGCAATCTTTCTACGTTCCCCTTGCTGGTACTAGGGAAACAGACCTACCGGCCAGTGGTGTTCTTCGGTTATAAATTAGAGTGCAATGTGCCCGGATAAACCCACAAATGTTGATGTCTCCTTGCTTTTCTTTGTTTTTAAATTTAATTTATATTTATTATTAGAGTAATATTCCATTGTGTACGTGGACCACTTCTTCTTGGTGCATTCCTCGGTTGATGGACATTTTCATTGCTTCCAAGTGCTGGCTATGGTAAATATTGCTGGCATACTGGTTTGCCAGCCTGTGACTTTTTGATTCTCATTTTCTCAGGTGATAGGCCAAGCAGTGGTTGTGATTGATGGACTGGTAGCTCAATGTTTCCCTTTTCAAAGCACCTACATTGTGTTTTCGTTAGTGGCTCTTTACATGCCCCCCCTTACAGCCGAGGGTACGCATTTCTCCACACTCCCTTCACCGTTTATTTTTTGCAGCATTTTTCCTAATGGCCATTCTGACTGCTGTGTGCTGATAGGGTTTTGTAATATGGGTATGCATGTCATGAAAATTTTTAAAATTCATCATATTCCTACGCCTTTTTCTTTTCTCTTAAAAGAAAAAAACCGTGAGTACAATATAGCTCTTGAAATTGTCTTCTTCGAAGGTTGCCCTCTTCTGAATTTTTTGGTCGATTTTTGACCCCAGAAATTTTCTGGAGGCCAGGCGCAATTTACAGAACTGCAAGTTGGTGAAAATTTAGTGACCTTTTGCAGTGGGTTCAAAGCTGCTGTTGTGGGAAACGTCCACAAGGAGGTAGCATTTCTCCATTCCCCAGTCCTGGTTCTAGGGCAGCAGAGCCTTTCTGGAAGTCATTGTCCTAGGTTGTAAATTAGAATGGAATTTGCCAGGAGAAATCCCCATAAGTTTATGTCTCATTACTTCTTCTTGGTTTTTAAAATTTTTTTAATCTGGGTAAAGTTTAGAATACTGTTTGTCCTAGGTGTACACAATCTGGTTCATTTGGACATTATGTATGTCTATTAATGTACAGATCCTCTTCCCATGTAAAATATTACACTGTTCCGTCGACCTCCCTTGTTATATGTTCGGTCTTTTTGATACATGTATATAATATGTATTTGAATATGTATAGTAACACTAATCTTCATTTCTCAATTTCCCCCCTCCTTTCCTTTTAGATGAGCATAGTTTGTGTTCTACGCCTGTGAGTGTCTTTCTCTTTAGAAATATGTTCATCTGTGTCAGTTATTAGATAATGCCATAAGTGATAATATAAGATATAGGTCTTTTGCTTTCCGACCTACTTCATGTTTTGTGATTATCTCCAGGCTCATCTATGGTGCCTCAAAGAGCAGTGCTTCAATGTTTTCCATGGCTAATATTCCATTGTGTACATGGACCACTTCTTCTTGGTGCACTCCTCTGTTGATGGACATTTTCGTTGCTTCCAAGTGTTGCCTATGGTAAATATTGCTGGAGTGCAGGATTGCCAGCCTGCGATTTTTGATTTTCATTTTCTCAGGTGATAGACCCAGCAGTGGGTATGATTGATTGATTGGTATGGTAGCTCAACGTTTACCTTTTCAAGGCACCTCAATTGTGCTTTCATTAGTGGCTCTTACCACGTCCCCCTTAGAATCGAGGGTACGCATTTCTCCACAATCACGTCAGCGTTTATCGTTTGCCGCATTTTTGTTGATGGCCATTCTGACTGGTGTGAGCTGATAGGTTTTTGTAATTTGGGTTTACATGTCTGTAAAAATTCCTACAATTCATCCTTTTTCCACGCCTTTTCCTTTTCTGTTAAAAGAAAAAAGAAAAAAGGTGTGAGTACAATATACCTCTTCAAATTTTCTTTTTGGAAGGTTGCACTCTAGAGTTTTTTGGTCGATTTTCGACCTCAGTATCTTTTGGAGGGCAGGTGTCATTTACAGACCTGCAATTGGTGAATATTTAGTGACCTTTTGCAGTGGGTTTAAAGCTGCTGTTGTGGGAAACGGCCACAAGGATGCAGCATTTCTCCATTCCCAAATCTGGGTACTAGGGCAGCAGAGCCGTTCTGGAAGTCGTTTGCCTAGGTTGTAAATTTGAATGGAATGTGCCAGGAGAACCCCCCATAAGTTTATGTCTCATTACTCCTAGTTGGTTGTTTTAATTTTTTCAATTGGGGTAATGGTTAGAATGTTGCTTGTCCAAGGTGTACATACTCTGGTTCATCTACATATTCTATATACCTATTTATGTAGAGATCCTCTTCCCGTGTAAATTATTACACAGTGTTCCATAAACCTTCCTTGCTATATGGTCGGTCTTTTTGATATATGTATATAATATGTATTTGTATACATATGGTAACGCTAATCTTCATGTATCCATTCCCCCCACCTTTCCTTGTAGATAAGCATAGTTTTTTTTAATAAGTCTGTGATTGACTTTCTCTGTGGAAATATGTTCATTTGTGTCAGTTATTAGAGAACGCGTATAAGTGATATCATAGGATATAGGACTTTTGCTTTCCGACTTACCTCATGTTCTGTGATTATCTCCAAGATCATCTATGGTGTCTCAAAGAGCAGTGTTTCATTGTTTTCCATGGCTAGTATTCATTGTGTACATGGGCCGCTTCTTCTTTTTCCTTTCATCTGTTGATGGACATTTTGGTTGCTTCACTGTCTTGTCTATTGTGAATAAGGCTGCAGTGCAGCTTTTGCAGCCCGGGTCTTCTTCATTCTGGTCTTCTCAGGTGAGAGGCCCATTGGTGCGCCTGCTGGATTGAATGGTACCTCAATTTTTCCTTTTCAACGCAGCTCCTTTCTGTTCTCATTATTAGCGTTTAACCCTTTTACATCTCACCAGCAGCTAGAGGGTACACAGTTCTCTAAAACCTCTTCAGCATTGATTGTTTGTAGACTTTTTGCCAACGGTCAGTCGACGGGTGTGAGTTGAAAACTTTTTGTAGATTAGATTGCATGAGTCTAATACTTCCTGAGGTTGAGCTTTTATCCATTTTCCTTTCTTTAAAAAGAGAGTGAGTAAAACTTACCTCTTCATACGAGCTTCGTGAACATTTTGCCTGTTTTGAATTTTTTTTATCCATTCCCTACTTCAGCACAATTTGAGGGCAGGTGTCCTTTACAGCCCTGAGTCCTTGTGAATGGTAAGTGACCATTAGCTGTGGGTTAAAAGCTGCTGTTGCGGGAATCGGCCACAAGGCGGCAGCATTTCTCCTTTACCAAATCTGGTTACTAGGGCAACAGAGCCTTAGTGGAAGTGGTGTTCTAGGTTGTAAATTAGAATGGAATGTGCGAGGAAAAAGCCCTTTAAGTTTATGTCTCATTACTTCTTGTTGGTATTTTTAACTTAATTTTTATTTTTTATCACAGCAAACTTGATTACAATGTTTTGTTTGTTCTAGGTGTGCAAGATGTGGTTCTTTCACACATATACATATATCTATTTTTCTTCGGATCCTTTTCCCATGTCTGTTACGACACAATGTTGAGTAGTCTTCTCTTGGTATAGCGTAGGTCTTTGGTGATTATATATTTCACATGTGTTTGTATCTCTCTGTTAACCTCAATACGGTAATGTATCCAATCCTCACACCTTTCCATTTGGTGAACCATAAGTTTTTTAAATGAATCTATGATAGTGTTTCTCTGTGGAAATACCTTTGTTTGTATCATTTTTTCGGTAACACCTATATGTGATAGGATAGGATATGTGTCTTTCGCTTTCTCACTTACTCCAAGCTGCGTGATTACTTCTAGACTCATCTATGGTGCTGCAAATGGCATTGTTTCATTTTTTCACTAGCTCATATTCCATCTGTACATGGAGCAGTTCTTCTTTGTCCACCCATCTGTCGTTGGACTTTTTGGTTACTTCCATATCTTGGCTATTGTTATACTATGCAATGCAGATTTGCGTACCTGTGTCCTTCCAATTCTGTCTTCTTAGGTTATAGGTCCAGGAATAGGTCTGCTGGATCATATGGTAGCTCAATGTTTACCTTTTAAAGGCACCTCTATTCCGTTCTCTTTAGTGGCTCTTTCCAGGTTACGTCCCACTTAAAGCGGAGGGTATGCATTTCTTCCCAGCACCTTCAGCATTTATTCTTTGTAGTTTTTGCTGATGGTTATTCTGAGTGGTGTGAGCTGATACCTCTTTGTGGTTGAATTTGCATGTGTCTCATAATGCGTTGAAATTGAGCTGTAAGACATGTCCTTTTTATTTTTCCAGCTGTGATGAGAGCTTATTTCTTCAAAGTGTTTTCTTAAAGTATGTGTCACCATTTGAAATATTTTGGCCATGATCTCCCTCAAGACATTTTGAGGGCAGGTTTCATTTACAGCCCTGCAGTACTTGTTCATATGAAGTGACCATTAGCTCAGGCTTTAAACCTGCTTTTGCAGGTAACGGCCAGAGAGCGACAGCCTTTCTACGTTCCCCTTGCTGGTACTAGGGAAACAGACCTACCGGCCAGTGGTGTTCTTCGGTTATAAATTAGAGTGCAATGTGCCCGGATAAACCCACAAATGTTGATGTCTCCTTGCTTTTCTTTGTTTTTAAATTTAATTTATATTTATTATTAGAGTAATATTCCATTGTGTACGTGGACCACTTCTTCTTGGTGCATTCCTCGGTTGATGGACATTTTCATTGCTTCCAAGTGCTGGCTATGGTAAATATTGCTGGCATACTGGTTTGCCAGCCTGTGACTTTTTGATTCTCATTTTCTCAGGTGATAGGCCAAGCAGTGGTTGTGATTGATGGACTGGTAGCTCAATGTTTCCCTTTTCAAAGCACCTACGTTGTGTTTTCGTTAGTGGCTCTTTACATGCCCCCCCTTACAGCCGAGGGTACGCATTTCTCCACACTCCCTTCACCGTTTATTTTTTGCAGCATTTTTCCTAATGGCCATTCTGACTGCTGTGTGCTGATAGGGTTTTGTAATATGGGTATGCATGTCATGAAAATTTTTAAAATTCATCATATTCCTACGCCTTTTTCTTTTCTCTTAAAAGAAAAAAACCGTGAGTACAATATAGCTCTTGAAATTGTCTTCTTCGAAGGTTGCCCTCTTCTGAATTTTTTGGTCGATTTTTGACCCCAGAAATTTTCTGGAGGCCAGGCGCAATTTACAGAACTGCAAGTTGGTGAAAATTTAGTGACCTTTTGCAGTGGGTTCAAAGCTGCTGTTGTGGGAAACGTCCACAAGGAGGTAGCATTTCTCCATTCCCCAGTCCTGGTTCTAGGGCAGCAGAGCCTTTCTGGAAGTCATTGTCCTAGGTTGTAAATTAGAATGGAATTTGCCAGGAGAAATCCCCATAAGTTTATGTCTCATTACTTCTTCTTGGTTTTTAAAATTTTTTTAATCTGGGTAAAGTTTAGAATACTGTTTGTCCTAGGTGTACACAATCTGGTTCATTTGGACATTATGTATGTCTATTAATGTACAGATCCTCTTCCCATGTAAAATATTACACTGTTCCGTCGACCTCCCTTGTTATATGTTCGGTCTTTTTGATACATGTATATAATATGTATTTGAATATGTATAGTAACACTAATCTTCATTTCTCAATTTCCCCCCTCCTTTCCTTTTAGATGAGCATAGTTTGTGTTCTACGCCTGTGAGTGTCTTTCTCTTTAGAAATATGTTCATCTGTGTCAGTTATTAGATAATGCCATAAGTGATAATATAAGATATAGGTCTTTTGCTTTCCGACCTACTTCATGTTTTGTGATTATCTCCAGGCTCATCTATGGTGCCTCAAAGAGCAGTGCTTCAATGTTTTCCATGGCTAATATTCCATTGTGTACATGGACCACTTCTTCTTGGTGCACTCCTCTGTTGATGGACATTTTCGTTGCTTCCAAGTGTTGCCTATGGTAAATATTGCTGGAGTGCAGGATTGCCAGCCTGCGATTTTTGATTTTCATTTTCTCAGGTGATAGACCCAGCAGTGGGTATGATTGATTGATTGGTATGGTAGCTCAACGTTTACCTTTTCAAGGCACCTCAATTGTGCTTTCATTAGTGGCTCTTACCACGTCCCCCTTAGAATCGAGGGTACGCATTTCTCCACAATCACGTCAGCGTTTATCGTTTGCCGCATTTTTGTTGATGGCCATTCTGACTGGTGTGAGCTGATAGGTTTTTGTAATTTGGGTTTACATGTCTGTAAAAATTCCTACAATTCATCCTTTTTCCACGCCTTTTCCTTTTCTGTTAAAAGAAAAAAGAAAAAAGGTGTGAGTACAATATACCTCTTCAAATTTTCTTTTTGGAAGGTTGCACTCTAGAGTTTTTTGGTCGATTTTCGACCTCAGTATCTTTTGGAGGGCAGGTGTCATTTACAGACCTGCAATTGGTGAATATTTAGTGACCTTTTGCAGTGGGTTTAAAGCTGCTGTTGTGGGAAACGGCCACAAGGATGCAGCATTTCTCCATTCCCAAATCTGGGTACTAGGGCAGCAGAGCCGTTCTGGAAGTCGTTTGCCTAGGTTGTAAATTTGAATGGAATGTGCCAGGAGAACCCCCCATAAGTTTATGTCTCATTACTCCTAGTTGGTTGTTTTAATTTTTTCAATTGGGGTAATGGTTAGAATGTTGCTTGTCCAAGGTGTACATACTCTGGTTCATCTACATATTCTATATACCTATTTATGTAGAGATCCTCTTCCTGTGTAAATTATTACACAGTGTTCCGTAAACCTTCCTTGCTATATGGTCGGTCTTTTTGATATATGTATATAATATGTATTTGTATACATATGGTAACGCTAATCTTCATGTATCCATTCCCCCCACCTTTCCTTGTAGATAAGCATAGTTTTTTTTAATAAGTCTGTGATTGACTTTCTCTGTGGAAATATGTTCATTTGTGTCAGTTATTAGAGAACGCGTATAAGTGATATCATAGGATATAGGACTTTTGCTTTCCGACTTACCTCATGTTCTGTGATTATCTCCAAGATCATCTATGGTGTCTCAAAGAGCAGTGTTTCATTGTTTTCCATGGCTAGTATTCATTGTGTACATGGGCCGCTTCTTCTTTTTCCTTTCATCTGTTGATGGACATTTTGGTTGCTTCACTGTCTTGTCTATTGTGAATAAGGCTGCAGTGCAGCTTTTGCAGCCCGGGTCTTCTTCATTCTGGTCTTCTCAGGTGAGAGGCCCATTGGTGCGCCTGCTGGATTGAATGGTACCTCAATTTTTCCTTTTCAACGCAGCTCCTTTCTGTTCTCATTATTAGCGTTTAACCCTTTTACATCTCACCAGCAGCTAGAGGGTACACAGTTCTCTAAAACCTCTTCAGCATTGATTGTTTGTAGACTTTTTGCCAACGGTCAGTCGACGGGTGTGAGTTGAAAACTTTTTGTAGATTAGATTGCATGAGTCTAATACTTCCTGAGGTTGAGCTTTTATCCATTTTCCTTTCTTTAAAAAGAGAGTGAGTAAAACTTACCTCTTCATACGAGCTTCGTGAACATTTTGCCTGTTTTGAATTTTTTTTATCCATTCCCTACTTCAGCACAATTTGAGGGCAGGTGTCCTTTACAGCCCTGAGTCCTTGTGAATGGTAAGTGACCATTAGCTGTGGGTTAAAAGCTGCTGTTGCGGGAATCGGCCACAAGGCGGCAGCATTTCTCCTTTACCAAATCTGGTTACTAGGGCAACAGAGCCTTAGTGGAAGTGGTGTTCTAGGTTGTAAATTAGAATGGAATGTGCGAGGAAAAAGCCCTTTAAGTTTATGTCTCATTACTTCTTGTTGGTATTTTTAACTTAATTTTTATTTTTTATCACAGCAAACTTGATTACAATGTTTTGTTTGTTCTAGGTGTGCAAGATGTGGTTCTTTCACACATATACATATATCTATTTTTCTTCGGATCCTTTTCCCATGTCTGTTACGACACAATGTTGAGTAGTCTTCTCTTGGTATAGCGTAGGTCTTTGGTGATTATATATTTCACATGTGTTTGTATCTCTCTGTTAACCTCAATACGGTAATGTATCCAATCCTCACACCTTTCCATTTGGTGAACCATAAGTTTTTTAAATGAATCTATGATAGTGTTTCTCTGTGGAAATACCTTTGTTTGTATCATTTTTTCGGTAACACCTATATGTGATAGGATAGGATATGTGTCTTTCGCTTTCTCACTTACTCCAAGCTGCGTGATTACTTCTAGACTCATCTATGGTGCTGCAAATGGCATTGTTTCATTTTTTCACTAGCTCATATTCCATCTGTACATGGAGCAGTTCTTCTTTGTCCACCCATCTGTCGTTGGACTTTTTGGTTACTTCCATATCTTGGCTATTGTTATACTATGCAATGCAGATTTGCGTACCTGTGTCCTTCCAATTCTGTCTTCTTAGGTTATAGGTCCAGGAATAGGTCTGCTGGATCATATGGTAGCTCAATGTTTACCTTTTAAAGGCACCTCTATTCCGTTCTCTTTAGTGGCTCTTTCCAGGTTACGTCCCACTTAAAGCGGAGGGTATGCATTTCTTCCCAGCACCTTCAGCATTTATTCTTTGTAGTTTTTGCTGATGGTTATTCTGAGTGGTGTGAGCTGATACCTCTTTGTGGTTGAATTTGCATGTGTCTCATAATGCGTTGAAATTGAGCTGTAAGACATGTCCTTTTTATTTTTCCAGCTGTGATGAGAGCTTATTTCTTCAAAGTGTTTTCTTAAAGTATGTGTCACCATTTGAAATATTTTGGCCATGATCTCCCTCAAGACATTTTGAGGGCAGGTTTCATTTACAGCCCTGCAGTACTTGTTCATATGAAGTGACCATTAGCTCAGGCTTTAAACCTGCTTTTGCAGGTAACGGCCAGAGAGCGGCAATCTTTCTACGTTCCCCTTGCTGGTACTAGGGAAACAGACCTACCGGCCAGTGGTGTTCTTCGGTTATAAATTAGAGTGCAATGTGCCCGGATAAACCCACAAATGTTGATGTCTCCTTGCTTTTCTTTGTTTTTAAATTTAATTTATATTTATTATTAGAGTAATATTCCATTGTGTACGTGGACCACTTCTTCTTGGTGCATTCCTCGGTTGATGGACATTTTCATTGCTTCCAAGTGCTGGCTATGGTAAATATTGCTGGCATACTGGTTTGCCAGCCTGTGACTTTTTGATTCTCATTTTCTCAGGTGATAGGCCAAGCAGTGGTTGTGATTGATGGACTGGTAGCTCAATGTTTCCCTTTTCAAAGCACCTACGTTGTGTTTTCGTTAGTGGCTCTTTACATGCCCCCCCTTACAGCCGAGGGTACGCATTTCTCCACACTCCCTTCACCGTTTATTTTTTGCAGCATTTTTCCTAATGGCCATTCTGACTGCTGTGTGCTGATAGGGTTTTGTAATATGGGTATGCATGTCATGAAAATTTTTAAAATTCATCATATTCCTACGCCTTTTTCTTTTCTCTTAAAAGAAAAAAACCGTGAGTACAATATAGCTCTTGAAATTGTCTTCTTCGAAGGTTGCCCTCTTCTGAATTTTTTGGTCGATTTTTGACCCCAGAAATTTTCTGGAGGCCAGGCGCAATTTACAGAACTGCAAGTTGGTGAAAATTTAGTGACCTTTTGCAGTGGGTTCAAAGCTGCTGTTGTGGGAAACGTCCACAAGGAGGTAGCATTTCTCCATTCCCCAGTCCTGGTTCTAGGGCAGCAGAGCCTTTCTGGAAGTCATTGTCCTAGGTTGTAAATTAGAATGGAATTTGCCAGGAGAAATCCCCATAAGTTTATGTCTCATTACTTCTTCTTGGTTTTTAAAATTTTTTTAATCTGGGTAAAGTTTAGAATACTGTTTGTCCTAGGTGTACACAATCTGGTTCATTTGGACATTATGTATGTCTATTAATGTACAGATCCTCTTCCCATGTAAAATATTACACTGTTCCGTCGACCTCCCTTGTTATATGTTCGGTCTTTTTGATACATGTATATAATATGTATTTGAATATGTATAGTAACACTAATCTTCATTTCTCAATTTCCCCCCTCCTTTCCTTTTAGATGAGCATAGTTTGTGTTCTACGCCTGTGAGTGTCTTTCTCTTTAGAAATATGTTCATCTGTGTCAGTTATTAGATAATGCCATAAGTGATAATATAAGATATAGGTCTTTTGCTTTCCGACCTACTTCATGTTTTGTGATTATCTCCAGGCTCATCTATGGTGCCTCAAAGAGCAGTGCTTCAATGTTTTCCATGGCTAATATTCCATTGTGTACATGGACCACTTCTTCTTGGTGCACTCCTCTGTTGATGGACATTTTCGTTGCTTCCAAGTGTTGCCTATGGTAAATATTGCTGGAGTGCAGGATTGCCAGCCTGCGATTTTTGATTTTCATTTTCTCAGGTGATAGACCCAGCAGTGGGTATGATTGATTGATTGGTATGGTAGCTCAACGTTTACCTTTTCAAGGCACCTCAATTGTGCTTTCATTAGTGGCTCTTACCACGTCCCCCTTAGAATCGAGGGTACGCATTTCTCCACAATCACGTCAGCGTTTATCGTTTGCCGCATTTTTGTTGATGGCCATTCTGACTGGTGTGAGCTGATAGGTTTTTGTAATTTGGGTTTACATGTCTGTAAAAATTCCTACAATTCATCCTTTTTCCACGCCTTTTCCTTTTCTGTTAAAAGAAAAAAGAAAAAAGGTGTGAGTACAATATACCTCTTCAAATTTTCTTTTTGGAAGGTTGCACTCTAGAGTTTTTTGGTCGATTTTCGACCTCAGTATCTTTTGGAGGGCAGGTGTCATTTACAGACCTGCAATTGGTGAATATTTAGTGACCTTTTGCAGTGGGTTTAAAGCTGCTGTTGTGGGAAACGGCCACAAGGATGCAGCATTTCTCCATTCCCAAATCTGGGTACTAGGGCAGCAGAGCCGTTCTGGAAGTCGTTTGCCTAGGTTGTAAATTTGAATGGAATGTGCCAGGAGAACCCCCCATAAGTTTATGTCTCATTACTCCTAGTTGGTTGTTTTAATTTTTTCAATTGGGGTAATGGTTAGAATGTTGCTTGTCCAAGGTGTACATACTCTGGTTCATCTACATATTCTATATACCTATTTATGTAGAGATCCTCTTCCCGTGTAAATTATTACACAGTGTTCCGTAAACCTTCCTTGCTATATGGTCGGTCTTTTTGATATATGTATATAATATGTATTTGTATACATATGGTAACGCTAATCTTCATGTATCCATTCCCCCCACCTTTCCTTGTAGATAAGCATAGTTTTTTTTAATAAGTCTGTGATTGACTTTCTCTGTGGAAATATGTTCATTTGTGTCAGTTATTAGAGAACGCGTATAAGTGATATCATAGGATATAGGACTTTTGCTTTCCGACTTACCTCATGTTCTGTGATTATCTCCAAGATCATCTATGGTGTCTCAAAGAGCAGTGTTTCATTGTTTTCCATGGCTAGTATTCATTGTGTACATGGGCCGCTTCTTCTTTTTCCTTTCATCTGTTGATGGACATTTTGGTTGCTTCACTGTCTTGTCTATTGTGAATAAGGCTGCAGTGCAGCTTTTGCAGCCCGGGTCTTCTTCATTCTGGTCTTCTCAGGTGAGAGGCCCATTGGTGCGCCTGCTGGATTGAATGGTACCTCAATTTTTCCTTTTCAACGCAGCTCCTTTCTGTTCTCATTATTAGCGTTTAACCCTTTTACATCTCACCAGCAGCTAGAGGGTACACAGTTCTCTAAAACCTCTTCAGCATTGATTGTTTGTAGACTTTTTGCCAACGGTCAGTCGACGGGTGTGAGTTGAAAACTTTTTGTAGATTAGATTGCATGAGTCTAATACTTCCTGAGGTTGAGCTTTTATCCATTTTCCTTTCTTTAAAAAGAGAGTGAGTAAAACTTACCTCTTCATACGAGCTTCGTGAACATTTTGCCTGTTTTGAATTTTTTTTATCCATTCCCTACTTCAGCACAATTTGAGGGCAGGTGTCCTTTACAGCCCTGAGTCCTTGTGAATGGTAAGTGACCATTAGCTGTGGGTTAAAAGCTGCTGTTGCGGGAATCGGCCACAAGGCGGCAGCATTTCTCCTTTACCAAATCTGGTTACTAGGGCAACAGAGCCTTAGTGGAAGTGGTGTTCTAGGTTGTAAATTAGAATGGAATGTGCGAGGAAAAAGCCCTTTAAGTTTATGTCTCATTACTTCTTGTTGGTATTTTTAACTTAATTTTTATTTTTTATCACAGCAAACTTGATTACAATGTTTTGTTTGTTCTAGGTGTGCAAGATGTGGTTCTTTCACACATATACATATATCTATTTTTCTTCGGATCCTTTTCCCATGTCTGTTACGACACAATGTTGAGTAGTCTTCTCTTGGTATAGCGTAGGTCTTTGGTGATTATATATTTCACATGTGTTTGTATCTCTCTGTTAACCTCAATACGGTAATGTATCCAATCCTCACACCTTTCCATTTGGTGAACCATAAGTTTTTTAAATGAATCTATGATAGTGTTTCTCTGTGGAAATACCTTTGTTTGTATCATTTTTTCGGTAACACCTATATGTGATAGGATAGGATATGTGTCTTTCGCTTTCTCACTTACTCCAAGCTGCGTGATTACTTCTAGACTCATCTATGGTGCTGCAAATGGCATTGTTTCATTTTTTCACTAGCTCATATTCCATCTGTACATGGAGCAGTTCTTCTTTGTCCACCCATCTGTCGTTGGACTTTTTGGTTACTTCCATATCTTGGCTATTGTTATACTATGCAATGCAGATTTGCGTACCTGTGTCCTTCCAATTCTGTCTTCTTAGGTTATAGGTCCAGGAATAGGTCTGCTGGATCATATGGTAGCTCAATGTTTACCTTTTAAAGGCACCTCTATTCCGTTCTCTTTAGTGGCTCTTTCCAGGTTACGTCCCACTTAAAGCGGAGGGTATGCATTTCTTCCCAGCACCTTCAGCATTTATTCTTTGTAGTTTTTGCTGATGGTTATTCTGAGTGGTGTGAGCTGATACCTCTTTGTGGTTGAATTTGCATGTGTCTCATAATGCGTTGAAATTGAGCTGTAAGACATGTCCTTTTTATTTTTCCAGCTGTGATGAGAGCTTATTTCTTCAAAGTGTTTTCTTAAAGTATGTGTCACCATTTGAAATATTTTGGCCATGATCTCCCTCAAGACATTTTGAGGGCAGGTTTCATTTACAGCCCTGCAGTACTTGTTCATATGAAGTGACCATTAGCTCAGGCTTTAAACCTGCTTTTGCAGGTAACGGCCAGAGAGCGGCAATCTTTCTACGTTCCCCTTGCTGGTACTAGGGAAACAGACCTACCGGCCAGTGGTGTTCTTCGGTTATAAATTAGAGTGCAATGTGCCCGGATAAACCCACAAATGTTGATGTCTCCTTGCTTTTCTTTGTTTTTAAATTTAATTTATATTTATTATTAGAGTAATATTCCATTGTGTACGTGGACCACTTCTTCTTGGTGCATTCCTCGGTTGATGGACATTTTCATTGCTTCCAAGTGCTGGCTATGGTAAATATTGCTGGCATACTGGTTTGCCAGCCTGTGACTTTTTGATTCTCATTTTCTCAGGTGATAGGCCAAGCAGTGGTTGTGATTGATGGACTGGTAGCTCAATGTTTCCCTTTTCAAAGCACCTACGTTGTGTTTTCGTTAGTGGCTCTTTACATGCCCCCCCTTACAGCCGAGGGTACGCATTTCTCCACACTCCCTTCACCGTTTATTTTTTGCAGCATTTTTCCTAATGGCCATTCTGACTGCTGTGTGCTGATAGGGTTTTGTAATATGGGTATGCATGTCATGAAAATTTTTAAAATTCATCATATTCCTACGCCTTTTTCTTTTCTCTTAAAAGAAAAAAACCGTGAGTACAATATAGCTCTTGAAATTGTCTTCTTCGAAGGTTGCCCTCTTCTGAATTTTTTGGTCGATTTTTGACCCCAGAAATTTTCTGGAGGCCAGGCGCAATTTACAGAACTGCAAGTTGGTGAAAATTTAGTGACCTTTTGCAGTGGGTTCAAAGCTGCTGTTGTGGGAAACGTCCACAAGGAGGTAGCATTTCTCCATTCCCCAGTCCTGGTTCTAGGGCAGCAGAGCCTTTCTGGAAGTCATTGTCCTAGGTTGTAAATTAGAATGGAATTTGCCAGGAGAAATCCCCATAAGTTTATGTCTCATTACTTCTTCTTGGTTTTTAAAATTTTTTTAATCTGGGTAAAGTTTAGAATACTGTTTGTCCTAGGTGTACACAATCTGGTTCATTTGGACATTATGTATGTCTATTAATGTACAGATCCTCTTCCCATGTAAAATATTACACTGTTCCGTCGACCTCCCTTGTTATATGTTCGGTCTTTTTGATACATGTATATAATATGTATTTGAATATGTATAGTAACACTAATCTTCATTTCTCAATTTCCCCCCTCCTTTCCTTTTAGATGAGCATAGTTTGTGTTCTACGCCTGTGAGTGTCTTTCTCTTTAGAAATATGTTCATCTGTGTCAGTTATTAGATAATGCCATAAGTGATAATATAAGATATAGGTCTTTTGCTTTCCGACCTACTTCATGTTTTGTGATTATCTCCAGGCTCATCTATGGTGCCTCAAAGAGCAGTGCTTCAATGTTTTCCATGGCTAATATTCCATTGTGTACATGGACCACTTCTTCTTGGTGCACTCCTCTGTTGATGGACATTTTCGTTGCTTCCAAGTGTTGCCTATGGTAAATATTGCTGGAGTGCAGGATTGCCAGCCTGCGATTTTTGATTTTCATTTTCTCAGGTGATAGACCCAGCAGTGGGTATGATTGATTGATTGGTATGGTAGCTCAACGTTTACCTTTTCAAGGCACCTCAATTGTGCTTTCATTAGTGGCTCTTACCACGTCCCCCTTAGAATCGAGGGTACGCATTTCTCCACAATCACGTCAGCGTTTATCGTTTGCCGCATTTTTGTTGATGGCCATTCTGACTGGTGTGAGCTGATAGGTTTTTGTAATTTGGGTTTACATGTCTGTAAAAATTCCTACAATTCATCCTTTTTCCACGCCTTTTCCTTTTCTGTTAAAAGAAAAAAGAAAAAAGGTGTGAGTACAATATACCTCTTCAAATTTTCTTTTTGGAAGGTTGCACTCTAGAGTTTTTTGGTCGATTTTCGACCTCAGTATCTTTTGGAGGGCAGGTGTCATTTACAGACCTGCAATTGGTGAATATTTAGTGACCTTTTGCAGTGGGTTTAAAGCTGCTGTTGTGGGAAACGGCCACAAGGATGCAGCATTTCTCCATTCCCAAATCTGGGTACTAGGGCAGCAGAGCCGTTCTGGAAGTCGTTTGCCTAGGTTGTAAATTTGAATGGAATGTGCCAGGAGAACCCCCCATAAGTTTATGTCTCATTACTCCTAGTTGGTTGTTTTAATTTTTTCAATTGGGGTAATGGTTAGAATGTTGCTTGTCCAAGGTGTACATACTCTGGTTCATCTACATATTCTATATACCTATTTATGTAGAGATCCTCTTCCCGTGTAAATTATTACACAGTGTTCCGTAAACCTTCCTTGCTATATGGTCGGTCTTTTTGATATATGTATATAATATGTATTTGTATACATATGGTAACGCTAATCTTCATGTATCCATTCCCCCCACCTTTCCTTGTAGATAAGCATAGTTTTTTTTAATAAGTCTGTGATTGACTTTCTCTGTGGAAATATGTTCATTTGTGTCAGTTATTAGAGAACGCGTATAAGTGATATCATAGGATATAGGACTTTTGCTTTCCGACTTACCTCATGTTCTGTGATTATCTCCAAGATCATCTATGGTGTCTCAAAGAGCAGTGTTTCATTGTTTTCCATGGCTAGTATTCATTGTGTACATGGGCCGCTTCTTCTTTTTCCTTTCATCTGTTGATGGACATTTTGGTTGCTTCACTGTCTTGTCTATTGTGAATAAGGCTGCAGTGCAGCTTTTGCAGCCCGGGTCTTCTTCATTCTGGTCTTCTCAGGTGAGAGGCCCATTGGTGCGCCTGCTGGATTGAATGGTACCTCAATTTTTCCTTTTCAACGCAGCTCCTTTCTGTTCTCATTATTAGCGTTTAACCCTTTTACATCTCACCAGCAGCTAGAGGGTACACAGTTCTCTAAAACCTCTTCAGCATTGATTGTTTGTAGACTTTTTGCCAACGGTCAGTCGACGGGTGTGAGTTGAAAACTTTTTGTAGATTAGATTGCATGAGTCTAATACTTCCTGAGGTTGAGCTTTTATCCATTTTCCTTTCTTTAAAAAGAGAGTGAGTAAAACTTACCTCTTCATACAATCTTCGTGAACATTTTGCCTGTTTTGAATTTTTTTTATCCATTCCCTACTTCAGCACAATTTTGAGGGCAGGTGTCCTTTACAGCCCTGAGTCCTTGTGAATGGTAAGTGACCATTAGCTGTGC
This sequence comes from Balaenoptera borealis, assembly GCF_965194805.1. Classification (NCBI taxonomy): domain Eukaryota; kingdom Metazoa; phylum Chordata; class Mammalia; order Artiodactyla; family Balaenopteridae; genus Balaenoptera; species Balaenoptera borealis. The sequence continues at coordinate 8,485 of NW_028121912.1, read as the reverse complement.
GTTAAAAGGTGCTCTTGTGAGAATCGGCCACAAGGCGGCATCATTTCTCCTTTACCAAATCTGGTTACTAGGGCAACAGAGCCTTACTGGAAGTGGTGTTCTAGGTTGTAAATTCGAATGGAATGTGCGCGGAAAAACCCTTTAATTTTATGTCTCATTACTTCTTGTTGGTATTTTTAACTTAATTTTTATTTTTTATCACAGCAAACTTGATTACAATGTTTTGTTTGTTCTAGGTGTGCAAGATGTGGTTCTTTCACACATATACATATATCTATGTTTCTTCGGATCCTTTTCCCATGTAGGTTACGACACAATGTTGAGTAGTCTTCTCTTGGTATTGCTTAGGTCTTTGGTGATTATGTATTTCACACGTGTTTGTATCTCTCTGTTAACCTCAATATGGTAATGTATCCAATCCTCACACCTTTCCATTTGGTGAACCATAGGTTTTTTTAATGAATCTATGATAGTGTTTCTCTGTGGAAATACCTTTGTTTGTATCATTTTTTCAGTAACACCTATATGTGATATGATAGGATATGTGTCTTTCACTTTCTCACTTACTCCAAGCTGCGTGATTACTTCTAGACTCATCTTTGGTGCTGCAAATGGCATTGTTTCATTTTTCACTAGCTCATATTCCATCTGTACAGGTAGCAGTTCTTCTTTGTCCACCCATCTGTCAGTGGACTTTTTGGTTACTTCCATATCTTGGCCATTGTAATAGTATGCAATGCAGATTTGCGTGCCTGTGTCCTTCCAATTTTGTCTTCTTAGTTTATAGGTCCAGGAATAGGTCTGCTGGATCATATGGTAGCTCAATGTTTTCCTTTTAAAGTCACCTCTATTCTGATCTCCTTAGTGGCTCTTTCCAGGTTACGTCCCTCTTAAAGTGGAGGGTATGTATTTCTTCCAGCACCTTCAGCATTTATTCTTTGTAGTTTTTGCTGATGGTTATTCTGAGTGGTGTGAGCTGATACTTCTTTGTGGTTGAATTTGCATGTGTCTCATAATGCGTTGAAATTGAGCTTTAAGATATGTCGTTTTTATTTTTCCAGCTGTGATTAGAGCTTATTTCTTCAAAGTGTTTTCTTAAAGTATGTGTCTCCGTTTAAAATATTTTGGGCATTATCTCCCTCAAGACATTTTGAGGGCAGGTTTCATTTACAGCCCTGCAGTACTTGTTCATATGAAGTGACCATTAGCTCAGGCTTTAAACCTGCTTTTGCAGATAACGGCCAGAGAGCGGCAGCCTTTCTACGTTCCCCACTCTGGTAACTAGGGAAAGAGTCCTTCCAGCCAGTGGTGGTCCTGGGTTGTAAATTAGCATGGAATGTGCCCCAATAAACCCACAAAAGCTGATGTCTCCTTACTTTTGTTTGTTTTTTAAATTTAATTTTTATTTTTATTGGTGTAATATTCCATTGTGTACATGGAGCACATCTTCTTTGTGCATTCCTCTGGTGATGCACATATTCATTGCTTCCAAATATTGGCTATGGTAAATGTTGCTGGAGTGCAGGATTGCCAACTCCTGTCTTTTTGATCCTCATCTTCTCAGGTGATAGCCCCAGCAGTGGGCATGGAAAAATGCTCAACATCTTGAATTAATAAAGACATGCTAATCCAATCTACAAAAACATTTACCTCACAACAGTCAGAATGATCATCACCAAAAAATCTACAAACGATAAATGCTGAATGGTTATTAGAGAACTGTGTACCCTCTAGCATCTGATTGGATGTAAACTGGTAACCATCAGTAGTGAGAACATAATGGAGGTGAGTTTATAGGTAAACATTGAGCTAGTATATGATCTGGAAAGCCCACTGCTGGGACTATCACCTTAGAAGACCAGAATCAAAAAGACACAGGCTGGCAATCCTGCACTGCAGCAATATTTACCATAGCCAAAAGTTCGAAACAACCAAAATGTCCTTCAACAGATGAATGCACAAAGAAGAAGTTTTCATTGTACACAGTCGAATATTAGCCATGGAAAAGAATGAAACAGTGACGTTTGCAACACCATAGAAAGACCTAGAGATAATCACACAACTTGAAGTAATGAAGAAACTGAAAGACAGATATCCTATTATATCACTTTTAGGTTTTACCTAAAAATTGATATACATGAACTTATTTCCAAGACAAGGGCCCTAATGGATGAAGAAAACAAAATTATATTTAACCAAATGGAAAGGTGTGAGGCATGTATAAATTAGGATATGCTGGATGACAGACCTATACTAATACATATGAAAAATATAAATCACCAAAACCTAGGCTATACCTACAGAGGTCTACTCAACACTCTGTAATAACCTACGTGGGATAGGATCCAAAGATCTATAGATACATATATATAATGAACCAGATTCTGTACACCTAGAAGAAGCACAACATTTTAATCAAATTTGCTCTAATAAAAAATAAATTTAAAAATCAAACAGAAAGTAAGGAGATATAAGCTGTTGGGTGTTGTCTTGGCACATTCCACTCTAATTTTCAGCCTACTAACACGATTTCCAGGAAGGCTCTGTGGCCCAAGTGCCGAGAGTTGGAAATGTAGAAATGCTGCCTCCTTGTGGCCATTTAACGCAAGACCAGCTTTAACCCCACAGCTAATGGTCAGTTAATATTCACAAGGAATCAGGGCTGTAAAGGACACCTGCCCTCAAAAAATGTCCTGAGGCAGGGAATGGGCACAAAACTCAACACACAGCAAATTTTTCAAGAAGATCATTGGTAAGTTTTACTCACTTTTTTTTAAGGGGTAAGTTTTACTCACTTTTTTTTAAAAAGGAAAATGGATATAAACTAAACATAAAGAATTATTAGACTAATGCAAATCCAATCTACAAAAAGTTTCAACTCGCACCAGTCAAATAACCATTAGCAAAACGTCTACAAACAATAAATGCTGAAGGTGTTTTAGCCAACTCTGTGCCCTGTAGCGGCTGGTGAGATGTAAAGTGGTAAGAGCCAATAATGAGAAGAGAAAGGAGCTGCGTTTAAAAGTAAAAATTGAGCCACCATTTGATCCAGCAGGACCAGAGCTGGGCCTATCACCAGAGAAGAGCAGAATCGAGAAGACAAAGGCTGCAAAAGCTGCACTGAAGCAGTATTCACGATAGGCAAGACAAGGAAGCAACCAAAATGCCCATCAACATGAATAGAGAAAGAAGAAGTGGTCGGGGTACACAATGGAATATTTGCCATGGAAAACAATGAAACTGCTCTTTGCAGCACCGTAGATGAACCTAGATATAATCACAGAACATGAGGTAATTCGGAAAGCAAAAGACAAATATACTATGATATTACTTATAGGCATTATCTAACAACTGACACAAATGAACATATTTCCAACGAGAAAGACACTCACAGAGTTAGAATACAAACTATGCTTATGTTTAAGATAACAGTGAGCATACGTATAGAAATACATATTAAATACATATATCAAAAAGACCGAACATATAGAAATGGAGGTCTATGGAACACTCTTAATAATTTACATGAGAAGGTGATCTGTACATGAAGAAATATATGTAATGTACAATTGAAACAGAATGTGTACAACTAGGAAAAACAATATTCTAAAAATTAAAATAATGAACAAGAAGTAATGACACATAAACTTCAGGGCTTTTTTCCTGGCACATTCCATTCGAATTTACAACCTAGAACACCCCTTCCACTAAGGCTCTGTTTCCCCAGTTACCAAATTTGGTAAAGGAGAAATGCTGCCACCTTGTGGCCGTTTCCTGCAAGAGCAGCTTTAAACTCACAGCTAATGGTCCCTTAACATTCACAAGGACTCAGGGCTGTAAAGGACACCTGCCCTAAAAAATTGTGCTGAAGTAGGGAATGGACAAAAAAATTCCAAACAGGCAAATGTTTCAAGAAGAGAGTATGAAGAGTTAAGTTTTACTCACGCTCGTTCAAAAAACAAGGAAAATGGAGAAAAGCTCAACCTCAGGGAGTGTTAGACCCATGCAATCTAATGTACAAAAAGTTTCAACTTACACCAGTCGACTGACCATCTGCAAAAAGTCTACAAACAATAAATGCTGAAGGGGTTTTAAAGAACTGTGTCCCCTCTACCTGCTGGTGAGACGTAAAGGGGTAACAGCCAATAATGAGAACAGAAAGGAGCTGTGTTTAAAAGTAAAAACGGAGGTACCATTCAATCCAGCAGGCGCACCAATGGACCTCTCACCTGAGAAGACAAGAATCGAGAAGACACAGGCCGCAAAAGCTGCAGTGCAGCCTTATTCACAATAGCCAAGACAGTGAAGCAATCAAAATATCCAACAAGAGGTGAATGGATAAAGAAGCAGTGGTCCATGTACGCAATGGAATATTAGCCATGGAAAACAACGAACCATTGCTCTCTGAGGCACCACAAATGAGTCTGGAGATAATCACGAAACAGGAGGTAAGTCGGAAAGTAAAAGACCTATATTCTATGATATCACTTATAGGCGTTATCTAATAACTGACACAAATGAACATATTTCCACAGAGAAAGACACTCACAGACTTAGAAAACAAACTATGCTCATCTCAAAGGAAAGGTGGGGGGAATGGATAAATTAAGATTAGTGTTACTATATGTATACAAACACATATTATATCCATATCTCAAAAAGACCGACCATATAGCAAGGGAGGTCTGCGGAACCCTCTGTAACATTTTACGTGGGAAGAGGATCTGTACTTGAATAGACATATATAATGTACAAATGAACCAGATGGCGTACACCTAGGAATAACAATATTCTAAGCTTTACCCCAATTAAAACACTTTTAAAAACCAAGAAGAAATAATGAGACATAAACTTATGGGGGTTTCTCCATGCACAGTCCAATGTAATTTACAACCTAGGAACACGACTTCCAGAAAGGCTCTGCTGCCCTAGTACCCAGATTTGGGAATGGAGAAATGCTGCCTCCTTGAGGCCACTTCCCACAACAGCAGCTTTAAACCCATTGCTAAAGGTCCCTAAATATTCACCCAACTTGCAGTTGGGGAAATGACACCTGCTCTCTACAAAAACTCTGGCGTGGAAAATCGACCAAAAAATTCAAAAGAGGGCAACCTTCCAAGAAGACAATTTCAAGAGTTATACTGTACTCCCAATTGTTTCCTTTTTTTAACAGAAAAGAAAACGGCGGAGAAAAATGATGAGTTTTACGAATTTTCAAAGACATGCAAACCCAAATTACAAAACCCTATCAGCTCACAGCAGCCAGTAGGGCCATTAGCATAAAGGCTGCAAACAATAAATGCTAAATCGATTGTGGAGAAATGCGTACCCTCAATTCTAAGGGGGACGTGGTAAGAGCCACTAATGAAAACACAAAGAAGGTGCTTTGAAAAGGGAAACACGGTGCTACCAGTCAATCAATCACACCCACTGCTGGGCCTATCACCTGAGAAAATGAGAATCCAAAAGTCACAGGCTGGCAATCCTGCACTCCAACGATATTTACCATAGGCAACACTTGGAAGCAATGAAAATGTCCATCAACCGAGGAATGCACAAAGTAGAAGTGGTCCACGTACTCAGTGGAAAATTACTCCAATAAAAAATAAAAAGTAAATTTAAAAATCCAACCAAAGTAAGGAGACATCAGCTTGTGTGGGTTTGTCCGGGCACACTCCACTCTAATTTATAACCGAGAAACTCCACAGGCCGCAAGGGCTTTTCCCTAGTTACCAGCTTGGGGAACATAGAAAGGCTGCCGCCCTCTGGCAGTTACCTGCAAAAGCAGCTTTAAAGCCTGTGCTAATGGTCATTTCATAGGAACAAGTACTGCAGAACTGTAAATGAAACCTGCCCTCAAAATGTCTTGAGGGAGGTAATGGCCAAAACATTTCAAAATGGGACACATACTTTAAGAGAACACTTTGAAGAACTAAGGGGTAATCACAGCTTGAAAAATAAAAAGGACATGCCTTCAAGGTCAATTTCAACGGATTATGAGGCACATGCGAATTCAACCACAAAGAGGTATCAGCTCACACTTGTCAGAATAACCATCAGCAAGAAAACTACAAACAATAAATGCTGAAGGTGTTGTGGGGAAATGCATACCCTCAACTCCAAGTGGGACGTAACTTGCAAAGGGCCACGAATGAGAGCAGAATGGAGGTGCCTTAAAAAGGTAAACATTGAGCTACCATATGATCCAGCAGGCCCACTCCCCGACCTATAATCTAAGAAGAGAGAATTGGAAAGACACAGGCAGGCAAATCTGCATTGCACAGTATTTCAATAGCCAAGATATGGAAGTAACCAAAAACTCCACCAACAGATGGGTGGACAAAGAAGAACTCCTCCATGTACAGATGGAATATTCGCTAGTGAAAAAAATGAAACAATGCCATTTGCAGCACCATAGATGAGTCTAGACATAACCACGCAACCTGTAGTAAGTGAGAAAGCAAAAGACACATATCCTATCATATCACTTTTAGGAGTTACTTAAAAATTGATACCAATGAAGATATTTCCACAGAGAAAGGCAATCACAGATTCATTAAAAAAACTTACGGTTCACCAAATAGAAAGGGATGAGGGTTGGATACATTACCATATTGGGGTGAACAGAGATATACAAACCATGTGAAATATATAACCACCAAAGACGTACGGAAGACCAGGAGAAGACTACTCAACATTGTGTCATAACCTACATGGGAAAAGGATGCGAGGAAGAATAGATACACGTATATGTGTGAAAGAACCACATCTTGCACACCTAGAACATTGTAATCAAATTTGCTGGGATCAAAACTAAAAAGTAAATTACAAATATGAACAAGAAGTAATGAGACGTAAACTGAAAGGGCTTTTTTCCTGGCACATTCCATTCGAATTTACAACCTAGAACACCCCTTCCACTAAGGCTCTGTTTCCCCAGTTACCAAATTTGGTAAAGGAGAAATGCTGCCACCTTGTGGCCGTTTCCTGCAAGAGCAGCTTTAAACTCACAGCTAATGGTCCCTTAACATTCACAAGGACTCAGGGCTGTAAAGGACACCTGCCCTAAAAAATTGTGCTGAAGTAGGGAATGGACAAAAAAATTCCAAACAGGCAAATGTTTCAAGAAGAGAGTATGAAGAGTTAAGTTTTACTCACGCTCGTTCAAAAAACAAGGAAAATGGAGAAAAGCTCAACCTCAGGGAGTGTTAGACCCATGCAATCTAATGTACAAAAAGTTTCAACTTACACCAGTCGACTGACCATCTGCAAAAAGTCTACAAACAATAAATGCTGAAGGGGTTTTAAAGAACTGTGTCCCCTCTACCTGCTGGTGAGACGTAAAGGGGTAACAGCCAATAATGAGAACAGAAAGGAGCTGTGTTTAAAAGTAAAAACGGAGGTACCATTCAATCCAGCAGGCGCACCAATGGACCTCTCACCTGAGAAGACAAGAATCGAGAAGACACAGGCCGCAAAAGCTGCAGTGCAGCCTTATTCACAATAGCCAAGACAGTGAAGCAATCAAAATATCCAACAAGAGGTGAATGGATAAAGAAGCAGTGGTCCATGTACGCAATGGAATATTAGCCATGGAAAACAACGAACCATTGCTCTCTGAGGCACCACAAATGAGTCTGGAGATAATCACGAAACAGGAGGTAAGTCGGAAAGTAAAAGACCTATATTCTATGATATCACTTATAGGCGTTATCTAATAACTGACACAAATGAACATATTTCCACAGAGAAAGACACTCACAGACTTAGAAAACAAACTATGCTCATCTCAAAGGAAAGGTGGGGGGAATGGATAAATTAAGATTAGTGTTACTATATGTATACAAACACATATTATATCCATATCTCAAAAAGACCGACCATATAGCAAGGGAGGTCTGCGGAACCCTCTGTAACATTTTACGTGGGAAGAGGATCTGTACTTGAATAGACATATATAATGTACAAATGAACCAGATGGCGTACACCTAGGAATAACAATATTCTAAGCTTTACCCCAATTAAAACACTTTTAAAAACCAAGAAGAAATAATGAGACATAAACTTATGGGGGTTTCTCCATGCACAGTCCAATGTAATTTACAACCTAGGAACACGACTTCCAGAAAGGCTCTGCTGCCCTAGTACCCAGATTTGGGAATGGAGAAATGCTGCCTCCTTGAGGCCACTTCCCACAACAGCAGCTTTAAACCCATTGCTAAAGGTCCCTAAATATTCACCCAACTTGCAGTTGGGGAAATGACACCTGCTCTCTACAAAAACTCTGGCGTGGAAAATCGACCAAAAAATTCAAAAGAGGGCAACCTTCCAAGAAGACAATTTCAAGAGTTATACTGTACTCCCAATTGTTTCCTTTTTTTAACAGAAAAGAAAACGGCGGAGAAAAATGATGAGTTTTACGAATTTTCAAAGACATGCAAACCCAAATTACAAAACCCTATCAGCTCACAGCAGCCAGTAGGGC
>NW_028121913.1:0-40578 GCF_965194805.1 Balaenoptera borealis | reverse complement strand
GGTGATAGGCCAAGCAGTGGTTGTGATTGATTGACTGGTAGCTCAATGTTTCCCTTTTCAAAGCACCTACGTTGTGTTTTCATTAGTGGCTCTTTACATGCCCCCCCTTACAACCGAGGGTACGCATTTCTCCACACTCCCTTCACCGTTTATTTTTGGCAGCATTTTTCCTAATGGCCATTCTGATTGCTGTGAGCTGATAGGTTTTTGTAATATGGGTATGCATGACATTAAAATTTTTAAATTCATCATATTCCTACGCCTTTTTCTTTTCTCTTTAAAAGAAAAAAACGTAAGTATAATAGAGCTCTTGAAATTGACTTCTTCGAAGGTTGCCCTCTTTTGAATTTTTTGGTCGATTTTTGACCCCAGAAATTTTTTGGAGGGCAGGTGTCATTTACAGAACTGCAAGTTGGTGAAAATTTAGTGACCTTTTGCAGTGGGTTCAAAGCTGCTGTTGTGGGAAACGTCCACAAGGAGGTAGCTTTTCTCCATTCCCCAATCTGGGTACTAGGGCAGCAGAGCCCTTCTGGAAGTCATTGTCCTAGGTTGTAAATTAGAATGGAATTTGCCAGGAGAAATCCCCATAAGTTTATGTCTCATTACTTCTTCTTGGTTTTTAAAATTTTTTTAATCTGGGTAAAGTTTAGAATATTGTTTGTCCTAGGTGTACACCATCTGGTCCATTTGTACATTATGTATGTCTATTAATGTACAGATCCTCTTCCCATGTAAAATATTACAGTGTTCCATCGACCTCCCTTGCTATATGTTCGGTCTTTTTGATACATGTATATAATATGTATTTGTATATGTATAGTAACACTAATCCTCATTTCTCAATTTCCCCCCTCCTTTCCTTTTAGATGAGCATAGTTTGTTTTGTTTTCTAAGCCTGTGAGTGTCTTTCTCTTTGGAAATATGTTCATCTGTGTCAGTTATTAGTTAATACCATAAGTGATATTATAGGCTATAGGTCTTTTGCTTTCCGACCTACTTCATGTTTTGTGATTATCTCCAGGCTCATCTGTGGTGCCTCAAAGAGCAGCGCTTCAGTGTTTTCCGTGGCTAATATTCCATTGTGTACATGGACCACTTCTTCTTGGTGCATTCCTCTGTTGATGGACATTTTCCTTGCTTCCAAGTGTTGCCTATGGTAAATATTGCTGGAGGGCAGGATTGCCAGCCTGTGATTTTTGATTTTCATTTTCTCAGGTGATAGACCCAGCAGTGGTTATGATTGATTGACTGGTATGGTAGCTCAACGTTTACCTTTTCAAGGCACCTCAATTGTGCTTTCATTAGTGGCTCTTACCACGTCCCCCTTAGAATCGAGGGTACGCACTTCTCCACAATCACGTCAGCATTTCTTGTTTGCAGCATATTTGTTGATGGCCATTCTGACTGGTGTGAGCTGATAGGTGTTTGTAATTTGGGTTTACATGTCTGTAAAAATTCCTACAATTCATCATTTTTCCACGCCTTTTTCTTTTCTGTTAAAAGAAAAAAGAACAAAAGTGTGAGTATAATATACCTCTTCAAATTTTCTTTTTGGAAGGTTGCACTCTAGAATTTTTTGGTCGATTTTCGACCTCAGTATTTTTTGGAGGGCAGGTGTCATTTACAGACCTGCAATTGGTGAATATTTAGTGACCTTTTGCAGTGGGTTTAAAGCTGCTGTGGTGGGAAACGGCCACAAGGATGCAGCATTTCTCCATTCCCAAATCTGGGTACTAGGGCAGCAGAGCCGTTCTGGAAGTCATTTGCCTAGGTTGTAAATTTGAATGGAATGTGCCAGGAAAACCCCCCATAAGTTTATGTCTCATTACTCCTAGTTCGTTGTTTTAATTTTTTCAATTGGGGTAATGGTTAGAATGTTGCTTGTCCAAGGTGTACACACTCTGGTTCATCTACATATTCTATATACCTATTTATGTAGAGATCCTCTTCCCCTGTAAATTATTACAGAGTGTTCCGTAAACCTTCCTTGCTATATGGTCGGTCTTTTTGATATATGTATATAATATGTATTTGTATACATATGGTAACGCTAATCTTCATTTATCCATTCCCCCCACCTTTCCTTTTAGGTAAGCATAGTTTTTTTTTAATAAGTCTGTGATTGACTTTCTCTGTGGAAATATGTTCATTTGTGTCAGTTATTAGATAACGCCTATAAGTGATATCATAGGATATAGGACTTCTGCTTTCCGACTTACCTCATGTTCTGTGATTATCTCCAAGATCATCTATGGTGCCTCAAAGAGCAGTGTTTCATTGTTTTCCATGGCTAGTATTCATTGTGTACATGGACCACTTCTTCTTTATCCTTTCATCTGTTGATGGACATTTTGGTTGCTTCACTGTCTTGGCTATGGTGAATAAGGCTGCAGTGCAGTTTTTGCAGCCCGGGTCTTCTTCATTCTGGTCTTCTCAGGTGAGAGGCCCATTGGTGCGTCTGCTGGATTGAATGGTACCTCAATTTTTCCTTTTCAACGCAGCTCCTTTCTGTTCTCATTATTAGCGTTTAACCCTTTTGCATCTCACCAGCAGCTAGAGGGTACACAGTTCTCTAAAACCTCTTCAGCATTTATTGTTTGTAGACTTTTTGCCAATGGTCAGTCGACTGGTGTGAGTTGAAAACTTTTTGTAGATTAGATTGCATGAGTCTAATACTTCCTGAGGTGGAGCTTTTATCCATTTTCCTTTCTTTAATAAGAGAGTGAGTAAAACTTACCTCTTCATACTATCTTCTTGAAAATTTGGCCTGTTTTGAATTTTTTGTATCCATTCCCTACCTCAGCACAATTTTGAGGGCAGGTGTCCTTTACAGCCCTGAGTCCTTGTGAATGGTAAGTGACCATTAGCTGTGGGTTAAAAGCTGCTCTTGCGGGAATCGGCCACAAGGCGGCAGCATTTCTCCTTTACCAAATCTGGTTTCTAGGGCAACAGAGCCTTACTGGAAGTGGTGTTCTAGGTTGTAAATTAGAATGGAATGTGCGAGGAAAAAGCCCTTTAAGTTTATGTCTCATTACTTCTTGTTGGTATTTTGAACTTAATTTTTATTTTTTATCACAGCAAACTTGATTACAATGTTTTGTTTGTTCTAGGTGTGCAAGATGTGGTTCTTTCACACATATGCATATATCTATTCTTCGGATCCTTTTCCCATGTAGGTTATGACACAATGTTGAGTAGTCTTCTCTTGGTATTGCGTAGGTCTTTGGTGATTATATATTTCACATGTGTTTGTATCTCTCTGTTAACCTCAATATGGTAATGTATCCAATCCTCACACCTTTCCATTTGGTGAACCATAAGTTTTTTTAATGAATCTATGATAGTGTTTCTCTGTGGAAATATCTTTTGTTTGTATCATTTTTTAGGTAACACCTATATGTGATATGATAGGATATGTGTCTTTCGCTTTCTCACTTACTCCAAGTTGCGTGATTACTTCTAGACTCATCTATGGTGCTGCAAATGGCATTGTTTCATTTTTTCACTAGCTCTTATTCCATCTGTACAGGTAGCAGTACTTCTTTGTCCACCCATCTGTCGGTGGACTTTTTGGTTACTTCCATATCTTGGCTATTGTAATACTATGCAATGTAGATTTGCGTGCCTGTGTCCTTCCAATTCTCTCTTCTTCGTTTATAGGTCTAGGCATAGGTCTGCTAGATCATATGGTAGCTCAATGGTTACCTTTTAAAGGCACCTCTATTCTGTTCTCCTTAGTGGCTCTTTCCAGGTTACGTCCCACTTAAAGTGGAGGGTATGTATTTCTTCCCAGCACCTTCAGCATTTATTCTTTGTAGTTTTTGCTGATGGTTATTCTGAGTGGTGTGAGCTGATACCTCTTTGTGGTTGAATTTGCATGTGTCTCATAATGTGTTGAAATTGAGCTTTAAGACATGTCCTTTTAATTTTTCCAGCTGTGATTAGAGCTTATTTCTTCAAAGTGTTTTCTTAAAGTATGTGTCACCATTTGAAATAGTTTGGCCATTATCTCCCTCAAGACATTTTGAGGGCAGGTTTCATTTACAGCCCTGAAGTACTTGTTCATATGAAGTGACCATTAGCTCAGGCTTTAAACCTGCTTTTGCAGGTAATGGCCAGAGAGCGGCAGCCTTTCTACGTTCCCCATGCTGGTACTAGGGAAACAGACCTACCGGCCAGTGGTGTTCTTCGGTTATAAATTAGAGTGCAATGTGCCCGGATAAACCCACAAATGTTGATGTCTCCTTGCTTTTGTTTGTTTTTAATTCAATTTATATTTATTATTAGAGTAATATTCCATTGTGTACGTGGACCACTTCTTCTTGGTGCATTCCTCGGTTGATGGACATTTTCATTGCTTCCAAGTGCTGGCTATGGTAAATATTGCTGGCGTACAGGTTTGCCAGCCTGTGATTTTTGATTCTCATTTTCTCAGGTGATAGGCCAAGCAGTGGTTGTGATTGATTGACTGGTAGCTCAATGTTTCCCTTTTCAAAGCACCTACGTTGTGTTTTCATTAGTGGCTCTTTACATGCCCCCCCTTACAACCGAGGGTACGCATTTCTCCACACTCCCTTCACCGTTTATTTTTGGCAGCATTTTTCCTAATGGCCATTCTGATTGCTGTGAGCTGATAGGTTTTTGTAATATGGGTATGCATGACATTAAAATTTTTAAATTCATCATATTCCTATGCCTTTTTCTTTTCTCTTTAAAAGAAAAAAACGTAAGTATAATAGAGCTCTTGAAATTGACTTCTTCGAAGGTTGCCCTCTTTTGAATTTTTTGGTCGATTTTTGACCCCAGAAATTTTTTGGAGGGCAGGTGTCATTTACAGAACTGCAAGTTGGTGAAAATTTAGTGACCTTTTGCAGTGGGTTCAAAGCTGCTGTTGTGGGAAACGTCCACAAGGAGGTAGCTTTTCTCCATTCCCCAATCTGGGTACTAGGGCAGCAGAGCCCTTCTGGAAGTCATTGTCCTAGGTTGTAAATTAGAATGGAATTTGCCAGGAGAAATCCCCATAAGTTTATGTCTCATTACTTCTTCTTGGTTTTTAAAATTTTTTTAATCTGGGTAAAGTTTAGAATATTGTTTGTCCTAGGTGTACACCATCTGGTCCTTTTGTACATTATGTATGTCTATTAATGTACAGATCCTCTTCCCATGTAAAATATTACAGTGTTCCATCGACCTCCCTTGCTATATGTTCGGTCTTTTTGATACATGTATATAATATGTATTTGTATATGTATAGTAACACTAATCCTCATTTCTCAATTTCCCCCCTCCTTTCCTTTTAGATGAGCATAGTTTGTTTTGTTTTCTAAGCCTGTGAGTGTCTTTCTCTTTGGAAATATGTTCATCTGTGTCAGTTATTAGATAATGCCATAAGTGATAATATAGGCTATAGGTCTTTTGCTTTCCGACCTACTTCATGTTTTGTGATTATCTCCAGGCTCATCTGTGGTGCCTCAAAGAGCAGCGCTTCAGTGTTTTCCGTGGCTAATATTCCATTGTGTACATGGACCACTTCTTCTTGGTGCATTCCTCTGTTGATGGACATTTTCCTTGCTTCCAAGTGTTGCCTATGGTAAATATTGCTGGAGGGCAGGATTGCCAGCCTGTGATTTTTGATTTTCATTTTCTCAGGTGATAGACCCAGCAGTGGTTATGATTGATTGACTGGTATGGTAGCTCAACGTTTACCTTTTCAAGGCACCTCAATTGTGCTTTCATTAGTGGCTCTTACCACGTCCCCCTTAGAATCGAGGGTACGCACTTCTCCACAATCACGTCAGCATTTCTTGTTTGCAGCATATTTGTTGATGGCCATTCTGACTGGTGTGAGCTGATAGGTGTTTGTAATTTGGGTTTACATGTCTGTAAAAATTCCTACAATTCATCATTTTTCCACGCCTTTTTCTTTTCTGTTAAAAGAAAAAAGAACAAAAGTGTGAGTATAATATACCTCTTCAAATTTTCTTTTTGGAAGGTTGCACTCTAGAATTTTTTGGTCGATTTTCGACCTCAGTATTTTTTGGAGGGCAGGTGTCATTTACAGACCTGCAATTGGTGAATATTTAGTGACCTTTTGCAGTGGGTTTAAAGCTGCTGTGGTGGGAAACGGCCACAAGGATGCAGCATTTCTCCATTCCCAAATCTGGGTACTAGGGCAGCAGAGCCGTTCTGGAAGTCGTTTGCCTAGGTTGTAAATTTGAATGGAATGTGCCAGGAAAACCCCCCATAAGTTTATGTCTCATTACTCCTAGTTCGTTGTTTTAATTTTTTCAATTGGGGTAATGGTTAGAATGTTGCTTGTCCAAGGTGTACACACTCTGGTTCATCTACATATTCTATATACCTATTTATGTAGAGATCCTCTTCCCCTGTAAATTATTACAGAGTGTTCCGTAAACCTTCCTTGCTATATGGTCGGTCTTTTTGATATATGTATATAATATGTATTTGTATACATATGGTAACGCTAATCTTCATTTATCCATTCCCCCCACCTTTCCTTTTAGGTAAGCATAGTTTTTTTTTTAATAAGTCTGTGATTGACTTTCTCTGTGGAAATATGTTCATTTGTGTCAGTTATTAGATAACGCCTATAAGTGATATCATAGGATATAGGACTTCTGCTTTCCGACTTACCTCATGTTCTGTGATTATCTCCAAGATCATCTATGGTGCCTCAAAGAGCAGTGTTTCATTGTTTTCCATGGCTAGTATTCATTGTGTACATGGACCACTTCTTCTTTATCCTTTCATCTGTTGATGGACATTTTGGTTGCTTCACTGTCTTGGCTATGGTGAATAAGGCTGCAGTGCAGCTTTTGCAGCCCGGGTCTTCTTCATTCTGGTCTTCTCAGGTGAGAGGCCCATTGGTGCGCCTGCTGGATTGAATGGTACCTCAATTTTTCCTTTTCAACGCAGCTCCTTTCTGTTCTCATTATTAGCGTTTAACCCTTTTGCATCTCACCAGCAGCTAGAGGGTACACAGTTCTCTAAAACCTCTTCAGCATTTATTGTTTGTAGACTTTTTGCCAATGGTCAGTCGACTGGTGTGAGTTGAAAACTTTTTGTAGATTAGATTGCATGAGTCTAATACTTCCTGAGGTGGAGCTTTTATCCATTTTCCTTTCTTTAAAAAGAGAGTGAGTAAAACTTACCTCTTCATACTATCTTCTTGAAAATTTGGCCTGTTTTGAATTTTTTGTATCCATTCCCTACCTCAGCACAATTTTGAGGGCAGGTGTCCTTTACAGCCCTGAGTCCTTGTGAATGGTAAGTGACCATTAGCTGTGGGTTAAAAGCTGCTCTTGCGGGAATCGGCCACAAGGCGGCAGCATTTCTCCTTTACCAAATCTGGTTTCTAGGGCAACAGAGCCTTACTGGAAGTGGTGTTCTAGGTTGTAAATTAGAATGGAATGTGCGAGGAAAAAGCCCTTTAAGTTTATGTCTCATTACTTCTTGTTGATATTTTGAACTTAATTTTTATTTCTTATCACAGCAAACTTGATTACAATGTTTTGTTTGTTCTAGGTGTGCAAGATGTGGTTCTTTCACACATATGCATATATCTATTCTTCGGATCCTTTTCCCATGTAGGTTATGACACAATGTTGAGTAGTCTTCTCTTGGTATTGCGTAGGTCTTTGGTGATTATATATTTCACATGTGTTTGTATCTCTCTGTTAACCTCAATATGGTAATGTATCCAATCCTCACACCTTTCCATTTGGGGAACCATAAGTTTTTTTAATGAATCTATGATAGTGTTTCTCTGTGGAAATATCTTTTGTTTGTATCATTTTTTAGGTAACACCTATATGTGATATGATAGGATATGTGTCTTTCGCTTTCTCACTTACTCCAAGTTGCGTGATTACTTCTAGACTCATCTATGGTGCTGCAAATGGCATTGTTTCATTTTTTCACTAGCTCTTATTCCATCTGTACAGGTAGCAGTACTTCTTTGTCCACCCATCTGTCGGTGGACTTTTTGGTTACTTCCATATCTTGGCTATTGTAATACTATGCAATGTAGATTTGCGTGCCTGTGTCCTTCCAATTCTCTCTTCTTCGTTTATAGGTCTAGGCATAGGTCTGCTAGATCATATGGTAGCTCAATGGTTACCTTTTAAAGGCACCTCTATTCTGTTCTCCTTAGTGGCTCTTTCCAGGTTACGTCCCACTTAAAGTGGAGGGTATGTATTTCTTCCCAGCACCTTCAGCATTTATTCTTTGTAGTTTTTGCTGATGGTTATTCTGAGTGGTGTGAGCTGATACCTCTTTGTGGTTGAATTTGCATGTGTCTCATAATGTGTTGAAATTGAGCTTTAAGACATGTCCTTTTAATTTTTCCAGCTGTGATTAGAGCTTATTTCTTCAAAGTGTTTTCTTAAAGTATGTGTCACCATTTGAAATAGTTTGGCCATTATCTCCCTCAAGACATTTTGAGGGCAGGTTTCATTTACAGCCCTGAAGTACTTGTTCATATGAAGTGACCATTAGCTCAGGCTTTAAACCTGCTTTTGCAGGTAATGGCCAGAGAGCGGCAGCCTTTCTACGTTCCCCATGCTGGTACTAGGGAAACAGACCTACCGGCCAGTGGTGTTCTTCGGTTATAAATTAGAGTGCAATGTGCCCGGATAAACCCACAAATGTTGATGTCTCCTTGCTTTTGTTTGTTTTTAATTCAATTTATATTTATTATTAGAGTAATATTCCATTGTGTACGTGGACCACTTCTTCTTGGTGCATTCCTCGGTTGATGGACATTTTCATTGCTTCCAAGTGCTGGCTATGGTAAATATTGCTGGCGTACAGGTTTGCCAGCCTGTGATTTTTGATTCTCATTTTCTCAGGTGATAGGCCAAGCAGTGGTTGTGATTGATTGACTGGTAGCTCAATGTTTCCCTTTTCAAAGCACCTACGTTGTGTTTTCATTAGTGGCTCTTTACATGCCCCCCCTTACAACCGAGGGTACGCATTTCTCCACACTCCCTTCACCGTTTATTTTTGGCAGCATTTTTCCTAATGGCCATTCTGATTGCTGTGAGCTGATAGGTTTTTGTAATATGGGTATGCATGACATTAAAATTTTTAAATTCATCATATTCCTATGCCTTTTTCTTTTCTCTTTAAAAGAAAAAAACGTAAGTATAATAGAGCTCTTGAAATTGACTTCTTCGAAGGTTGCCCTCTTTTGAATTTTTTGGTCGATTTTTGACCCCAGAAATTTTTTGGAGGGCAGGTGTCATTTACAGAACTGCAAGTTGGTGAAAATTTAGTGACCTTTTGCAGTGGGTTCAAAGCTGCTGTTGTGGGAAACGTCCACAAGGAGGTAGCTTTTCTCCATTCCCCAATCTGGGTACTAGGGCAGCAGAGCCCTTCTGGAAGTCATTGTCCTAGGTTGTAAATTAGAATGGAATTTGCCAGGAGAAATCCCCATAAGTTTATGTCTCATTACTTCTTCTTGGTTTTTAAAATTTTTTTAATCTGGGTAAAGTTTAGAATATTGTTTGTCCTAGGTGTACACCATCTGGTCCTTTTGTACATTATGTATGTCTATTAATGTACAGATCCTCTTCCCATGTAAAATATTACAGTGTTCCATCGACCTCCCTTGCTATATGTTCGGTCTTTTTGATACATGTATATAATATGTATTTGTATATGTATAGTAACACTAATCCTCATTTCTCAATTTCCCCCCTCCTTTCCTTTTAGATGAGCATAGTTTGTTTTGTTTTCTAAGCCTGTGAGTGTCTTTCTCTTTGGAAATATGTTCATCTGTGTCAGTTATTAGATAATGCCATAAGTGATAATATAGGCTATAGGTCTTTTGCTTTCCGACCTACTTCATGTTTTGTGATTATCTCCAGGCTCATCTGTGGTGCCTCAAAGAGCAGCGCTTCAGTGTTTTCCGTGGCTAATATTCCATTGTGTACATGGACCACTTCTTCTTGGTGCATTCCTCTGTTGATGGACATTTTCCTTGCTTCCAAGTGTTGCCTATGGTAAATATTGCTGGAGGGCAGGATTGCCAGCCTGTGATTTTTGATTTTCATTTTCTCAGGTGATAGACCCAGCAGTGGTTATGATTGATTGACTGGTATGGTAGCTCAACGTTTACCTTTTCAAGGCACCTCAATTGTGCTTTCATTAGTGGCTCTTACCACGTCCCCCTTAGAATCGAGGGTACGCACTTCTCCACAATCACGTCAGCATTTCTTGTTTGCAGCATATTTGTTGATGGCCATTCTGACTGGTGTGAGCTGATAGGTGTTTGTAATTTGGGTTTACATGTCTGTAAAAATTCCTACAATTCATCATTTTTCCACGCCTTTTTCTTTTCTGTTAAAAGAAAAAAGAACAAAAGTGTGAGTATAATATACCTCTTCAAATTTTCTTTTTGGAAGGTTGCACTCTAGAATTTTTTGGTCGATTTTCGACCTCAGTATTTTTTGGAGGGCAGGTGTCATTTACAGACCTGCAATTGGTGAATATTTAGTGACCTTTTGCAGTGGGTTTAAAGCTGCTGTGGTGGGAAACGGCCACAAGGATGCAGCATTTCTCCATTCCCAAATCTGGGTACTAGGGCAGCAGAGCCGTTCTGGAAGTCGTTTGCCTAGGTTGTAAATTTGAATGGAATGTGCCAGGAAAACCCCCCATAAGTTTATGTCTCATTACTCCTAGTTCGTTGTTTTAATTTTTTCAATTGGGGTAATGGTTAGAATGTTGCTTGTCCAAGGTGTACACACTCTGGTTCATCTACATATTCTATATACCTATTTATGTAGAGATCCTCTTCCCCTGTAAATTATTACAGAGTGTTCCGTAAACCTTCCTTGCTATATGGTCGGTCTTTTTGATATATGTATATAATATGTATTTGTATACATATGGTAACACTAATCTTCATTTATCCATTCCCCCCACCTTTCCTTTTAGGTAAGCATAGTTTTTTTTTTAATAAGTCTGTGATTGACTTTCTCTGTGGAAATATGTTCATTTGTGTCAGTTATTAGATAACGCCTATAAGTGATATCATAGGATATAGGACTTCTGCTTTCCGACTTACCTCATGTTCTGTGATTATCTCCAAGATCATCTATGGTGCCTCAAAGAGCAGTGTTTCATTGTTTTCCATGGCTAGTATTCATTGTGTACATGGACCACTTCTTCTTTATCCTTTCATCTGTTGATGGACATTTTGGTTGCTTCACTGTCTTGGCTATGGTGAATAAGGCTGCAGTGCAGTTTTTGCAGCCCGGGTCTTCTTCATTCTGGTCTTCTCAGGTGAGAGGCCCATTGGTGCGCCTGCTGGATTGAATGGTACCTCAATTTTTCCTTTTCAACGCAGCTCCTTTCTGTTCTCATTATTAGCGTTTAACCCTTTTGCATCTCACCAGCAGCTAGAGGGTACACAGTTCTCTAAAACCTCTTCAGCATTTATTGTTTGTAGACTTTTTGCCAATGGTCAGTCGACTGGTGTGAGTTGAAAACTTTTTGTAGATTAGATTGCATGAGTCTAATACTTCCTGAGGTGGAGCTTTTATCCATTTTCCTTTCTTTAAAAAGAGAGTGAGTAAAACTTACCTCTTCATACTATCTTCTTGAAAATTTGGCCTGTTTTGAATTTTTTGTATCCATTCCCTACCTCAGCACAATTTTGAGGGCAGGTGTCCTTTACAGCCCTGAGTCCTTGTGAATGGTAAGTGACCATTAGCTGTGGGTTAAAAGCTGCTCTTGCGGGAATCGGCCACAAGGCGGCAGCATTTCTCCTTTACCAAATCTGGTTTCTAGGGCAACAGAGCCTTACTGGAAGTGGTGTTCTAGGTTGTAAATTAGAATGGAATGTGCGAGGAAAAAGCCCTTTAAGTTTATGTCTCATTACTTCTTGTTGATATTTTGAACTTAATTTTTATTTCTTATCACAGCAAACTTGATTACAATGTTTTGTTTGTTCTAGGTGTGCAAGATGTGGTTCTTTCACACATATGCATATATCTATTCTTCGAATCCTTTTCCCATGTAGGTTATGACACAATGTTGAGTAGTCTTCTCTTGGTATTGCGTAGGTCTTTGGTGATTATATATTTCACATGTGTTTGTATCTCTCTGTTAACCTCAATATGGTAATGTATCCAATCCTCACACCTTTCCATTTGGTGAACCATAAGTTTTTTTAATGAATCTATGATAGTGTTTCTCTGTGGAAATATCTTTTGTTTGTATCATTTTTTAGGTAACACCTATATGTGATATGATAGGATATGTGTCTTTCGCTTTCTCACTTACTCCAAGTTGCGTGATTACTTCTAGACTCATCTATGGTGCTGCAAATGGCATTGTTTCATTTTTTCACTAGCTCTTATTCCATCTGTACAGGTAGCAGTACTTCTTTGTCCACCCATCTGTCGGTGGACTTTTTGGTTACTTCCATATCTTGGCTATTGTAATACTATGCAATGTAGATTTGCGTGCCTGTGTCCTTCCAATTCTCTCTTCTTCGTTTATAGGTCTAGGCATAGGTCTGCTAGATCATATGGTAGCTCAATGGTTACCTTTTAAAGGCACCTCTATTCTGTTCTCCTTAGTGGCTCTTTCCAGGTTACGTCCCACTTAAAGTGGAGGGTATGTATTTCTTCCCAGCACCTTCAGCATTTATTCTTTGTAGTTTTTGCTGATGGTTATTCTGAGTGGTGTGAGCTGATACCTCTTTGTGGTTGAATTTGCATGTGTCTCATAATGTGTTGAAATTGAGCTTTAAGACATGTCCTTTTAATTTTTCCAGCTGTGATTAGAGCTTATTTCTTCAAAGTGTTTTCTTAAAGTATGTGTCACCATTTGAAATATTTTGGCCATTATCTCCCTCAAGACATTTTGAGGGCAGGTTTCATTTACAGCCCTGAAGTACTTGTTCATATGAAGTGACCATTAGCTCAGGCTTTAAACCTGCTTTTGCAGGTAATGGCCAGAGAGCGGCAGCCTTTCTACGTTCCCCATGCTGGTACTAGGGAAACAGACCTACCGGCCAGTGGTGTTCTTCGGTTATAAATTAGAGTGCAATGTGCCCGGATAAACCCACAAATGTTGATGTCTCCTTGCTTTTGTTTGTTTTTAATTCAATTTATATTTATTATTAGAGTAATATTCCATTGTGTACGTGGACCACTTCTTCTTGGTGCATTCCTCGGTTGATGGACATTTTCATTGCTTCCAAGTGCTGGCTATGGTAAATATTGCTGGCGTACAGGTTTGCCAGCCTGTGATTTTTGATTCTCATTTTCTCAGGTGATAGGCCAAGCAGTGGTTGTGATTGATTGACTGGTAGCTCAATGTTTCCCTTTTCAAAGCACCTACGTTGTGTTTTCATTAGTGGCTCTTTACATGCCCCCCCTTACAACCGAGGGTACGCATTTCTCCACACTCCCTTCACCGTTTATTTTTGGCAGCATTTTTCCTAATGGCCATTCTGATTGCTGTGAGCTGATAGGTTTTTGTAATATGGGTATGCATGACATTAAAATTTTTAAATTCATCATATTCCTACGCCTTTTTCTTTTCTCTTTAAAAGAAAAAAACGTAAGTATAATAGAGCTCTTGAAATTGACTTCTTCGAAGGTTGCCCTCTTTTGAATTTTTTGGTCGATTTTTGACCCCAGAAATTTTTTGGAGGGCAGGTGTCATTTACAGAACTGCAAGTTGGTGAAAATTTAGTGACATTTTGCAGTGGGTTCAAAGCTGCTGTTGTGGGAAACGTCCACAAGGAGGTAGCTTTTCTCCATTCCCCAATCTGGGTACTAGGGCAGCAGAGCCCTTCTGGAAGTCATTGTCCTAGGTTGTAAATTAGAATGGAATTTGCCAGGAGAAATCCCCATAAGTTTATGTCTCATTACTTCTTCTTGGTTTTTAAAATTTTTTTAATCTGGGTAAAGTTTAGAATATTGTTTGTCCTAGGTGTACACCATCTGGTCCTTTTGTACATTATGTATGTCTATTAATGTACAGATCCTCTTCCCATGTAAAATATTACAGTGTTCCATCGACCTCCCTTGCTATATGTTCGGTCTTTTTGATACATGTATATAATATGTATTTGTATATGTATAGTAACACTAATCCTCATTTCTCAATTTCCCCCCTCCTTTCCTTTTAGATGAGCATAGTTTGTTTTGTTTTCTAAGCCTGTGAGTGTCTTTCTCTTTGGAAATATGTTCATCTGTGTCAGTTATTAGATAATGCCATAAGTGATAATATAGGCTATAGGTCTTTTGCTTTCCGACCTACTTCATGTTTTGTGATTATCTCCAGGCTCATCTGTGGTGCCTCAAAGAGCAGCGCTTCAGTGTTTTCCGTGGCTAATATTCCATTGTGTACATGGACCACTTCTTCTTGGTGCATTCCTCTGTTGATGGACATTTTCCTTGCTTCCAAGTGTTGCCTATGGTAAATATTGCTGGAGGGCAGGATTGCCAGCCTGTGATTTTTGATTTTCATTTTCTCAGGTGATAGACCCAGCAGTGGTTATGATTGATTGACTGGTATGGTAGCTCAACGTTTACCTTTTCAAGGCACCTCAATTGTGCTTTCATTAGTGGCTCTTACCACGTCCCCCTTAGAATCGAGGGTACGCACTTCTCCACAATCACGTCAGCATTTCTTGTTTGCAGCATATTTGTTGATGGCCATTCTGACTGGTGTGAGCTGATAGGTGTTTGTAATTTGGGTTTACATGTCTGTAAAAATTCCTACAATTCATCATTTTTCCACGCCTTTTTCTTTTCTGTTAAAAGAAAAAAGAACAAAAGTGTGAGTATAATATACCTCTTCAAATTTTCTTTTTGGAAGGTTGCACTCTAGAATTTTTTGGTCGATTTTCGACCTCAGTATTTTTTGGAGGGCAGGTGTCATTTACAGACCTGCAATTGGTGAATATTTAGTGACCTTTTGCAGTGGGTTTAAAGCTGCTGTGGTGGGAAACGGCCACAAGGATGCAGCATTTCTCCATTCCCAAATCTGGGTACTAGGGCAGCAGAGCCGTTCTGGAAGTCGTTTGCCTAGGTTGTAAATTTGAATGGAATGTGCCAGGAAAACCCCCCATAAGTTTATGTCTCATTACTCCTAGTTCGTTGTTTTAATTTTTTCAATTGGGGTAATGGTTAGAATGTTGCTTGTCCAAGGTGTACACACTCTGGTTCATCTACATATTCTATATACCTATTTATGTAGAGATCCTCTTCCCCTGTAAATTATTACAGAGTGTTCCGTAAACCTTCCTTGCTATATGGTCGGTCTTTTTGATATATGTATATAATATGTATTTGTATACATATGGTAACGCTAATCTTCATTTATCCATTCCCCCCACCTTTCCTTTTAGGTAAGCATAGTTTTTTTTTTAATAAGTCTGTGATTGACTTTCTCTGTGGAAATATGTTCATTTGTGTCAGTTATTAGATAACGCCTATAAGTGATATCATAGGATATAGGACTTCTGCTTTCCGACTTACCTCATGTTCTGTGATTATCTCCAAGATCATCTATGGTGCCTCAAAGAGCAGTGTTTCATTGTTTTCCATGGCTAGTATTCATTGTGTACATGGACCACTTCTTCTTTATCCTTTCATCTGTTGATGGACATTTTGGTTGCTTCACTGTCTTGGCTATGGTGAATAAGGCTGCAGTGCAGCTTTTGCAGCCCGGGTCTTCTTCATTCTGGTCTTCTCAGGTGAGAGGCCCATTGGTGCGCCTGCTGGATTGAATGGTACCTCAATTTTTCCTTTTCAACGCAGCTCCTTTCTGTTCTCATTATTAGCGTTTAACCCTTTTGCATCTCACCAGCAGCTAGAGGGTACACAGTTCTCTAAAACCTCTTCAGCATTTATTGTTTGTAGACTTTTTGCCAATGGTCAGTCGACTGGTGTGAGTTGAAAACTTTTTGTAGATTAGATTGCATGAGTCTAATACTTCCTGAGGTGGAGCTTTTATCCATTTTCCTTTCTTTAAAAAGAGAGTGAGTAAAACTTACCTCTTCATACTATCTTCTTGAAAATTTGGCCTGTTTTGAATTTTTTGTATCCATTCCCTACCTCAGCACAATTTTGAGGGCAGGTGTCCTTTACAGCCCTGAGTCCTTGTGAATGGTAAGTGACCATTAGCTGTGGGTTAAAAGCTGCTCTTGCGGGAATCGGCCACAAGGCGGCAGCATTTCTCCTTTACCAAATCTGGTTTCTAGGGCAACAGAGCCTTACTGGAAGTGGTGTTCTAGGTTGTAAATTAGAATGGAATGTGCGAGGAAAAAGCCCTTTAAGTTTATGTCTCATTACTTCTTGTTGATATTTTGAACTTAATTTTTATTTCTTATCACAGCAAACTTGATTACAATGTTTTGTTTGTTCTAGGTGTGCAAGATGTGGTTCTTTCACACATATGCATATATCTATTCTTCGAATCCTTTTCCCATGTAGGTTATGACACAATGTTGAGTAGTCTTCTCTTGGTATTGCGTAGGTCTTTGGTGATTATATATTTCACATGTGTTTGTATCTCTCTGTTAACCTCAATATGGTAATGTATCCAATCCTCACACCTTTCCATTTGGTGAACCATAAGTTTTTTTAATGAATCTATGATAGTGTTTCTCTGTGGAAATATCTTTTGTTTGTATCATTTTTTAGGTAACACCTATATGTGATATGATAGGATATGTGTCTTTCGCTTTCTCACTTACTCCAAGTTGCGTGATTACTTCTAGACTCATCTATGGTGCTGCAAATGGCATTGTTTCATTTTTTCACTAGCTCTTATTCCATCTGTACAGGTAGCAGTACTTCTTTGTCCACCCATCTGTCGGTGGACTTTTTGGTTACTTCCATATCTTGGCTATTGTAATACTATGCAATGTAGATTTGCGTGCCTGTGTCCTTCCAATTCTCTCTTCTTCGTTTATAGGTCTAGGCATAGGTCTGCTAGATCATATGGTAGCTCAATGGTTACCTTTTAAAGGCACCTCTATTCTGTTCTCCTTAGTGGCTCTTTCCAGGTTACGTCCCACTTAAAGTGGAGGGTATGTATTTCTTCCCAGCACCTTCAGCATTTATTCTTTGTAGTTTTTGCTGATGGTTATTCTGAGTGGTGTGAGCTGATACCTCTTTGTGGTTGAATTTGCATGTGTCTCATAATGTGTTGAAATTGAGCTTTAAGACATGTCCTTTTAATTTTTCCAGCTGTGATTAGAGCTTATTTCTTCAAAGTGTTTTCTTAAAGTATGTGTCACCATTTGAAATAGTTTGGCCATTATCTCCCTCAAGACATTTTGAGGGCAGGTTTCATTTACAGCCCTGAAGTACTTGTTCATATGAAGTGACCATTAGCTCAGGCTTTAAACCTGCTTTTGCAGGTAATGGCCAGAGAGCGGCAGCCTTTCTACGTTCCCCATGCTGGTACTAGGGAAACAGACCTACCGGCCAGTGGTGTTCTTCGGTTATAAATTAGAGTGCAATGTGCCCGGATAAACCCACAAATGTTGATGTCTCCTTGCTTTTGTTTGTTTTTAATTCAATTTATATTTATTATTAGAGTAATATTCCATTGTGTACGTGGACCACTTCTTCTTGGTGCATTCCTCGGTTGATGGACATTTTCATTGCTTCCAAGTGCTGGCTATGGTAAATATTGCTGGCATACAGGTTTGCCAGCCTGTGATTTTTGATTCTCATTTTCTCAGGTGATAGGCCAAGCAGTGGTTGTGATTGATTGACTGGTAGCTCAATGTTTCCCTTTTCAAAGCACCTACGTTGTGTTTTCATTAGTGGCTCTTTACATGCCCCCCCTTACAACCGAGGGTACGCATTTCTCCACACTCCCTTCACCGTTTATTTTTGGCAGCATTTTTCCTAATGGCCATTCTGATTGCTGTGAGCTGATAGGTTTTTGTAATATGGGTATGCATGACATTAAAATTTTTAAATTCATCATATTCCTATGCCTTTTTCTTTTCTCTTTAAAAGAAAAAAACGTAAGTATAATAGAGCTCTTGAAATTGACTTCTTCGAAGGTTGCCCTCTTTTGAATTTTTTGGTCGATTTTTGACCCCAGAAATTTTTTGGAGGGCAGGTGTCATTTACAGAACTGCAAGTTGGTGAAAATTTAGTGACCTTTTGCAGTGGGTTCAAAGCTGCTGTTGTGGGAAACGTCCACAAGGAGGTAGCTTTTCTCCATTCCCCAATCTGGGTACTAGGGCAGCAGAGCCCTTCTGGAAGTCATTGTCCTAGGTTGTAAATTAGAATGGAATTTGCCAGGAGAAATCCCCATAAGTTTATGTCTCATTACTTCTTCTTGGTTTTTAAAATTTTTTTAATCTGGGTAAAGTTTAGAATATTGTTTGTCCTAGGTGTACACCATCTGGTCCTTTTGTACATTATGTATGTCTATTAATGTACAGATCCTCTTCCCATGTAAAATATTACAGTGTTCCATCGACCTCCCTTGCTATATGTTCGGTCTTTTTGATACATGTATATAATATGTATTTGTATATGTATAGTAACACTAATCCTCATTTCTCAATTTCCCCCCTCCTTTCCTTTTAGATGAGCATAGTTTGTTTTGTTTTCTAAGCCTGTGAGTGTCTTTCTCTTTGGAAATATGTTCATCTGTGTCAGTTATTAGATAATGCCATAAGTGATAATATAGGCTATAGGTCTTTTGCTTTCCGACCTACTTCATGTTTTGTGATTATCTCCAGGCTCATCTGTGGTGCCTCAAAGAGCAGCGCTTCAGTGTTTTCCGTGGCTAATATTCCATTGTGTACATGGACCACTTCTTCTTGGTGCATTCCTCTGTTGATGGACATTTTCCTTGCTTCCAAGTGTTGCCTATGGTAAATATTGCTGGAGGGCAGGATTGCCAGCCTGTGATTTTTGATTTTCATTTTCTCAGGTGATAGACCCAGCAGTGGTTATGATTGATTGACTGGTATGGTAGCTCAACGTTTACCTTTTCAAGGCACCTCAATTGTGCTTTCATTAGTGGCTCTTACCACGTCCCCCTTAGAATCGAGGGTACGCACTTCTCCACAATCACGTCAGCATTTCTTGTTTGCAGCATATTTGTTGATGGCTATTCTGACTGGTGTGAGCTGATAGGTGTTTGTAATTTGGGTTTACATGTCTGTAAAAATTCCTACAATTCATCATTTTTCCACGCCTTTTTCTTTTCTGTTAAAAGAAAAAAGAACAAAAGTGTGAGTATAATATACCTCTTCAAATTTTCTTTTTGGAAGGTTGCACTCTAGAATTTTTTGGTCGATTTTCGACCTCAGTATTTTTTGGAGGGCAGGTGTCATTTACAGACCTGCAATTGGTGAATATTTAGTGACCTTTTGCAGTGGGTTTAAAGCTGCTGTGGTGGGAAACGGCCACAAGGATGCAGCATTTCTCCATTCCCAAATCTGGGTACTAGGGCAGCAGAGCCGTTCTGGAAGTCGTTTGCCTAGGTTGTAAATTTGAATGGAATGTGCCAGGAAAACCCCCCATAAGTTTATGTCTCATTACTCCTAGTTCGTTGTTTTAATTTTTTCAATTGGGGTAATGGTTAGAATGTTGCTTGTCCAAGGTGTACACACTCTGGTTCATCTACATATTCTATATACCTATTTATGTAGAGATCCTCTTCCCCTGTAAATTATTACAGAGTGTTCCGTAAACCTTCCTTGCTATATGGTCGGTCTTTTTGATATATGTATATAATATGTATTTGTATACATATGGTAACGCTAATCTTCATTTATCCATTCCCCCCACCTTTCCTTTTAGGTAAGCATAGTTTTTTTTTTAATAAGTCTGTGATTGACTTTCTCTGTGGAAATATGTTCATTTGTGTCAGTTATTAGATAACGCCTATAAGTGATATCATAGGATATAGGACTTCTGCTTTCCGACTTACCTCATGTTCTGTGATTATCTCCAAGATCATCTATGGTGCCTCAAAGAGCAGTGTTTCATTGTTTTCCATGGCTAGTATTCATTGTGTACATGGACCACTTCTTCTTTATCCTTTCATCTGTTGATGGACATTTTGGTTGCTTCACTGTCTTGGCTATGGTGAATAAGGCTGCAGTGCAGCTTTTGCAGCCCGGGTCTTCTTCATTCTGGTCTTCTCAGGTGAGAGGCCCATTGGTGCGCCTGCTGGATTGAATGGTACCTCAATTTTTCCTTTTCAACGCAGCTCCTTTCTGTTCTCATTATTAGCGTTTAACCCTTTTGCATCTCACCAGCAGCTAGAGGGTACACAGTTCTCTAAAACCTCTTCAGCATTTATTGTTTGTAGACTTTTTGCCAATGGTCAGTCGACTGGTGTGAGTTGAAAACTTTTTGTAGATTAGATTGCATGAGTCTAATACTTCCTGAGGTGGAGCTTTTATCCATTTTCCTTTCTTTAAAAAGAGAGTGAGTAAAACTTACCTCTTCATACTATCTTCTTGAAAATTTGGCCTGTTTTGAATTTTTTGTATCCATTCCCTACCTCAGCACAATTTTGAGGGCAGGTGTCCTTTACAGCCCTGAGTCCTTGTGAATGGTAAGTGACCATTAGCTGTGGGTTAAAAGCTGCTCTTGCGGGAATCGGCCACAAGGCGGCAGCATTTCTCCTTTACCAAATCTGGTTTCTAGGGCAACAGAGCCTTACTGGAAGTGGTGTTCTAGGTTGTAAATTAGAATGGAATGTGCGAGGAAAAAGCCCTTTAAGTTTATGTCTCATTACTTCTTGTTGATATTTTGAACTTAATTTTTATTTCTTATCACAGCAAACTTGATTACAATGTTTTGTTTGTTCTAGGTGTGCAAGATGTGGTTCTTTCACACATATGCATATATCTATTCTTCGAATCCTTTTCCCATGTAGGTTATGACACAATGTTGAGTAGTCTTCTCTTGGTATTGCGTAGGTCTTTGGTGATTATATATTTCACATGTGTTTGTATCTCTCTGTTAACCTCAATATGGTAATGTATCCAATCCTCACACCTTTCCATTTGGTGAACCATAAGTTTTTTTAATGAATCTATGATAGTGTTTCTCTGTGGAAATATCTTTTGTTTGTATCATTTTTTAGGTAACACCTATATGTGATATGATAGGATATGTGTCTTTCGCTTTCTCACTTACTCCAAGTTGCGTGATTACTTCTAGACTCATCTATGGTGCTGCAAATGGCATTGTTTCATTTTTTCACTAGCTCTTATTCCATCTGTACAGGTAGCAGTACTTCTTTGTCCACCCATCTGTCGGTGGACTTTTTGGTTACTTCCATATCTTGGCTATTGTAATACTATGCAATGTAGATTTGCGTGCCTGTGTCCTTCCAATTCTCTCTTCTTCGTTTATAGGTCTAGGCATAGGTCTGCTAGATCATATGGTAGCTCAATGGTTACCTTTTAAAGGCACCTCTATTCTGTTCTCCTTAGTGGCTCTTTCCAGGTTACGTCCCACTTAAAGTGGAGGGTATGTATTTCTTCCCAGCACCTTCAGCATTTATTCTTTGTAGTTTTTGCTGATGGTTATTCTGAGTGGTGTGAGCTGATACCTCTTTGTGGTTGAATTTGCATGTGTCTCATAATGTGTTGAAATTGAGCTTTAAGACATGTCCTTTTAATTTTTCCAGCTGTGATTAGAGCTTATTTCTTCAAAGTGTTTTCTTAAAGTATGTGTCACCATTTGAAATATTTTGGCCATTATCTCCCTCAAGACATTTTGAGGGCAGGTTTCATTTACAGCCCTGAAGTACTTGTTCATATGAAGTGACCATTAGCTCAGGCTTTAAACCTGCTTTTGCAGGTAATGGCCAGAGAGCGGCAGCCTTTCTACGTTCCCCATGCTGGTACTAGGGAAACAGACCTACCGGCCAGTGGTGTTCTTCGGTTATAAATTAGAGTGCAATGTGCCCGGATAAACCCACAAATGTTGATGTCTCCTTGCTTTTGTTTGTTTTTAATTTAATTTATATTTATTATTAGAGTAATATTCCATTGTGTACGTGGACCACTTCTTCTTGGTGCATTCCTCGGTTGATGGACATTTTCATTGCTTCCAAGTGCTGGCTATGGTAAATATTGCTGGCGTACAGGTTTGCCAGCCTGTGATTTTTGATTCTCATTTTCTCAGGTGATAGGCCAAGCAGTGGTTGTGATTGATTGACTGGTAGCTCAATGTTTCCCTTTTCAAAGCACCTACGTTGTGTTTTCATTAGTGGCTCTTTACATGCCCCCCCTTACAACCGAGGGTACGCATTTCTCCACACTCCCTTCACCGTTTATTTTTGGCAGCATTTTTCCTAATGGCCATTCTGATTGCTGTGAGCTGATAGGTTTTTGTAATATGGGTATGCATGACATTAAAATTTTTAAATTCATCATATTCCTACGCCTTTTTCTTTTCTCTTTAAAAGAAAAAAACGTAAGTATAATAGAGCTCTTGAAATTGACTTCTTCGAAGGTTGCCCTCTTTTGAATTTTTTGGTCGATTTTTGACCCCAGAAATTTTTTGGAGGGCAGGTGTCATTTACAGAACTGCAAGTTGGTGAAAATTTAGTGACCTTTTGCAGTGGGTTCAAAGCTGCTGTTGTGGGAAACGTCCACAAGGAGGTAGCTTTTCTCCATTCCCCAATCTGGGTACTAGGGCAGCAGAGCCCTTCTGGAAGTCATTGTCCTAGGTTGTAAATTAGAATGGAATTTGCCAGGAGAAATCCCCATAAGTTTATGTCTCATTACTTCTTCTTGGTTTTTAAAATTTTTTTAATCTGGGTAAAGTTTAGAATATTGTTTGTCCTAGGTGTACACCATCTGGTCCATTTGTACATTATGTATGTCTATTAATGTACAGATCCTCTTCCCATGTAAAATATTACAGTGTTCCATCGACCTCCCTTGCTATATGTTCGGTCTTTTTGATACATGTATATAATATGTATTTGTATATGTATAGTAACACTAATCCTCATTTCTCAATTTCCCCCCTCCTTTCCTTTTAGATGAGCATAGTTTGTTTTGTTTTCTAAGCCTGTGAGTGTCTTTCTCTTTGGAAATATGTTCATCTGTGTCAGTTATTAGTTAATACCATAAGTGATATTATAGGCTATAGGTCTTTTGCTTTCCGACCTACTTCATGTTTTGTGATTATCTCCAGGCTCATCTGTGGTGCCTCAAAGAGCAGCGCTTCAGTGTTTTCCGTGGCTAATATTCCATTGTGTACATGGACCACTTCTTCTTGGTGCATTCCTCTGTTGATGGACATTTTCCTTGCTTCCAAGTGTTGCCTATGGTAAATATTGCTGGAGGGCAGGATTGCCAGCCTGTGATTTTTGATTTTCATTTTCTCAGGTGATAGACCCAGCAGTGGTTATGATTGATTGACTGGTATGGTAGCTCAACGTTTACCTTTTCAAGGCACCTCAATTGTGCTTTCATTAGTGGCTCTTACCACGTCCCCCTTAGAATCGAGGGTACGCACTTCTCCACAATCACGTCAGCATTTCTTGTTTGCAGCATATTTGTTGATGGCCATTCTGACTGGTGTGAGCTGATAGGTGTTTGTAATTTGGGTTTACATGTCTGTAAAAATTCCTACAATTCATCATTTTTCCACGCCTTTTTCTTTTCTGTTAAAAGAAAAAAGAACAAAAGTGTGAGTATAATATACCTCTTCAAATTTTCTTTTTGGAAGGTTGCACTCTAGAATTTTTTGGTCGATTTTCGACCTCAGTATTTTTTGGAGGGCAGGTGTCATTTACAGACCTGCAATTGGTGAATATTTAGTGACCTTTTGCAGTGGGTTTAAAGCTGCTGTGGTGGGAAACGGCCACAAGGATGCAGCATTTCTCCATTCCCAAATCTGGGTACTAGGGCAGCAGAGCCGTTCTGGAAGTCATTTGCCTAGGTTGTAAATTTGAATGGAATGTGCCAGGAAAACCCCCCATAAGTTTATGTCTCATTACTCCTAGTTCGTTGTTTTAATTTTTTCAATTGGGGTAATGGTTAGAATGTTGCTTGTCCAAGGTGTACACACTCTGGTTCATCTACATATTCTATATACCTATTTATGTAGAGATCCTCTTCCCCTGTAAATTATTACAGAGTGTTCCGTAAACCTTCCTTGCTATATGGTCGGTCTTTTTGATATATGTATATAATATGTATTTGTATACATATGGTAACGCTAATCTTCATTTATCCATTCCCCCCACCTTTCCTTTTAGGTAAGCATAGTTTTTTTTTAATAAGTCTGTGATTGACTTTCTCTGTGGAAATATGTTCATTTGTGTCAGTTATTAGATAACGCCTATAAGTGATATCATAGGATATAGGACTTCTGCTTTCCGACTTACCTCATGTTCTGTGATTATCTCCAAGATCATCTATGGTGCCTCAAAGAGCAGTGTTTCATTGTTTTCCATGGCTAGTATTCATTGTGTACATGGACCACTTCTTCTTTATCCTTTCATCTGTTGATGGACATTTTGGTTGCTTCACTGTCTTGGCTATGGTGAATAAGGCTGCAGTG
The DNA here is from genome assembly GCF_965194805.1 of Balaenoptera borealis. NCBI lineage: Eukaryota > Metazoa > Chordata > Mammalia > Artiodactyla > Balaenopteridae > Balaenoptera > Balaenoptera borealis. The sequence continues at coordinate 16,009 of NW_028121913.1, read as the reverse complement.
CAGTTTTTGCAGCCCGGGTCTTCTTCATTCTGGTCTTCTCAGGTGAGAGGCCCATTGGTGCGTCTGCTGGATTGAATGGTACCTCAATTTTTCCTTTTCAACGCAGCTCCTTTCTGTTCTCATTATTAGCGTTTAACCCTTTTGCATCTCACCAGCAGCTAGAGGGTACACAGTTCTCTAAAACCTCTTCAGCATTTATTGTTTGTAGACTTTTTGCCAATGGTCAGTCGACTGGTGTGAGTTGAAAACTTTTTGTAGATTAGATTGCATGAGTCTAATACTTCCTGAGGTGGAGCTTTTATCCATTTTCCTTTCTTTAATAAGAGAGTGAGTAAAACTTACCTCTTCATACTATCTTCTTGAAAATTTGGCCTGTTTTGAATTTTTTGTATCCATTCCCTACCTCAGCACAATTTTGAGGGCAGGTGTCCTTTACAGCCCTGAGTCCTTGTGAATGGTAAGTGACCATTAGCTGTGGGTTAAAAGCTGCTCTTGCGGGAATCGGCCACAAGGCGGCAGCATTTCTCCTTTACCAAATCTGGTTTCTAGGGCAACAGAGCCTTACTGGAAGTGGTGTTCTAGGTTGTAAATTAGAATGGAATGTGCGAGGAAAAAGCCCTTTAAGTTTATGTCTCATTACTTCTTGTTGGTATTTTGAACTTAATTTTTATTTTTTATCACAGCAAACTTGATTACAATGTTTTGTTTGTTCTAGGTGTGCAAGATGTGGTTCTTTCACACATATGCATATATCTATTCTTCGGATCCTTTTCCCATGTAGGTTATGAAACAATGTTGAGTAGTCTTCTCTTGGTATTGCGTAGGTCTTTGGTGATTATATATTTCACATGTGTTTGTATCTCTCTGTTAACCTCAATATGGTAATGTATCCAATCCTCACACCTTTCCATTTGGTGAACCATAAGTTTTTTTAATGAATCTATGATAGTGTTTCTCTGTGGAAATATCTTTTGTTTGTATCATTTTTTAGGTAACACCTATATGTGATATGATAGGATATGTGTCTTTCGCTTTCTCACTTACTCCAAGTTGCGTGATTACTTCTAGACTCATCTATGGTGCTGCAAATGGCATTGTTTCATTTTTTCACTAGCTCTTATTCCATCTGTACAGGTAGCAGTACTTCTTTGTCCACCCATCTGTCGGTGGACTTTTTGGTTACTTCCATATCTTGGCTATTGTAATACTATGCAATGTAGATTTGCGTGCCTGTGTCCTTCCAATTCTCTCTTCTTCGTTTATAGGTCTAGGCATAGGTCTGCTAGATCATATGGTAGCTCAATGGTTACCTTTTAAAGGCACCTCTATTCTGTTCTCCTTAGTGGCTCTTTCCAGGTTACGTCCCACTTAAAGTGGAGGGTATGTATTTCTTCCCAGCACCTTCAGCATTTATTCTTTGTAGTTTTTGCTGATGGTTATTCTGAGTGGTGTGAGCTGATACCTCTTTGTGGTTGAATTTGCATGTGTCTCATAATGTGTTGAAATTGAGCTTTAAGACATGTCCTTTTAATTTTTCCAGCTGTGATTAGAGCTTATTTCTTCAAAGTGTTTTCTTAAAGTATGTGTCACCATTTGAAATAGTTTGGCCATTATCTCCCTCAAGACATTTTGAGGGCAGGTTTCATTTACAGCCCTGAAGTACTTGTTCATATGAAGTGACCATTAGCTCAGGCTTTAAACCTGCTTTTGCAGGTAATGGCCAGAGAGCGGCAGCCTTTCTACGTTCCCCATGCTGGTACTAGGGAAACAGACCTACCGGCCAGTGGTGTTCTTCGGTTATAAATTAGAGTGCAATGTGCCCGGATAAACCCACAAATGTTGATGTCTCCTTGCTTTTGTTTGTTTTTAATTCAATTTATATTTATTATTAGAGTAATATTCCATTGTGTACGTGGACCACTTCTTCTTGGTGCATTCCTCGGTTGATGGACATTTTCATTGCTTCCAAGTGCTGGCTATGGTAAATATTGCTGGCGTACAGGTTTGCCAGCCTGTGATTTTTGATTCTCATTTTCTCAGGTGATAGGCCAAGCAGTGGTTGTGATTGATTGACTGGTAGCTCAATGTTTCCCTTTTCAAAGCACCTACGTTGTGTTTTCATTAGTGGCTCTTTACATGCCCCCCCTTACAACCGAGGGTACGCATTTCTCCACACTCCCTTCACCGTTTATTTTTGGCAGCATTTTTCCTAATGGCCATTCTGATTGCTGTGAGCTGATAGGTTTTTGTAATATGGGTATGCATGACATTAAAATTTTTAAATTCATCATATTCCTATGCCTTTTTCTTTTCTCTTTAAAAGAAAAAAACGTAAGTATAATAGAGCTCTTGAAATTGACTTCTTCGAAGGTTGCCCTCTTTTGAATTTTTTGGTCGATTTTTGACCCCAGAAATTTTTTGGAGGGCAGGTGTCATTTACAGAACTGCAAGTTGGTGAAAATTTAGTGACCTTTTGCAGTGGGTTCAAAGCTGCTGTTGTGGGAAACGTCCACAAGGAGGTAGCTTTTCTCCATTCCCCAATCTGGGTACTAGGGCAGCAGAGCCCTTCTGGAAGTCATTGTCCTAGGTTGTAAATTAGAATGGAATTTGCCAGGAGAAATCCCCATAAGTTTATGTCTCATTACTTCTTCTTGGTTTTTAAAATTTTTTTAATCTGGGTAAAGTTTAGAATATTGTTTGTCCTAGGTGTACACCATCTGGTCCTTTTGTACATTATGTATGTCTATTAATGTACAGATCCTCTTCCCATGTAAAATATTACAGTGTTCCATCGACCTCCCTTGCTATATGTTCGGTCTTTTTGATACATGTATATAATATGTATTTGTATATGTATAGTAACACTAATCCTCATTTCTCAATTTCCCCCCTCCTTTCCTTTTAGATGAGCATAGTTTGTTTTGTTTTCTAAGCCTGTGAGTGTCTTTCTCTTTGGAAATATGTTCATCTGTGTCAGTTATTAGATAATGCCATAAGTGATAATATAGGCTATAGGTCTTTTGCTTTCCGACCTACTTCATGTTTTGTGATTATCTCCAGGCTCATCTGTGGTGCCTCAAAGAGCAGCGCTTCAGTGTTTTCCGTGGCTAATATTCCATTGTGTACATGGACCACTTCTTCTTGGTGCATTCCTCTGTTGATGGACATTTTCCTTGCTTCCAAGTGTTGCCTATGGTAAATATTGCTGGAGGGCAGGATTGCCAGCCTGTGATTTTTGATTTTCATTTTCTCAGGTGATAGACCCAGCAGTGGTTATGATTGATTGACTGGTATGGTAGCTCAACGTTTACCTTTTCAAGGCACCTCAATTGTGCTTTCATTAGTGGCTCTTACCACGTCCCCCTTAGAATCGAGGGTACGCACTTCTCCACAATCACGTCAGCATTTCTTGTTTGCAGCATATTTGTTGATGGCCATTCTGACTGGTGTGAGCTGATAGGTGTTTGTAATTTGGGTTTACATGTCTGTAAAAATTCCTACAATTCATCATTTTTCCACGCCTTTTTCTTTTCTGTTAAAAGAAAAAAGAACAAAAGTGTGAGTATAATATACCTCTTCAAATTTTCTTTTTGGAAGGTTGCACTCTAGAATTTTTTGGTCGATTTTCGACCTCAGTATTTTTTGGAGGGCAGGTGTCATTTACAGACCTGCAATTGGTGAATATTTAGTGACCTTTTGCAGTGGGTTTAAAGCTGCTGTGGTGGGAAACGGCCACAAGGATGCAGCATTTCTCCATTCCCAAATCTGGGTACTAGGGCAGCAGAGCCGTTCTGGAAGTCGTTTGCCTAGGTTGTAAATTTGAATGGAATGTGCCAGGAAAACCCCCCATAAGTTTATGTCTCATTACTCCTAGTTCGTTGTTTTAATTTTTTCAATTGGGGTAATGGTTAGAATGTTGCTTGTCCAAGGTGTACACACTCTGGTTCATCTACATATTCTATATACCTATTTATGTAGAGATCCTCTTCCCCTGTAAATTATTACAGAGTGTTCCGTAAACCTTCCTTGCTATATGGTCGGTCTTTTTGATATATGTATATAATATGTATTTGTATACATATGGTAACGCTAATCTTCATTTATCCATTCCCCCCACCTTTCCTTTTAGGTAAGCATAGTTTTTTTTTTAATAAGTCTGTGATTGACTTTCTCTGTGGAAATATGTTCATTTGTGTCAGTTATTAGATAACGCCTATAAGTGATATCATAGGATATAGGACTTCTGCTTTCCGACTTACCTCATGTTCTGTGATTATCTCCAAGATCATCTATGGTGCCTCAAAGAGCAGTGTTTCATTGTTTTCCATGGCTAGTATTCATTGTGTACATGGACCACTTCTTCTTTATCCTTTCATCTGTTGATGGACATTTTGGTTGCTTCACTGTCTTGGCTATGGTGAATAAGGCTGCAGTGCAGCTTTTGCAGCCCGGGTCTTCTTCATTCTGGTCTTCTCAGGTGAGAGGCCCATTGGTGCGCCTGCTGGATTGAATGGTACCTCAATTTTTCCTTTTCAACGCAGCTCCTTTCTGTTCTCATTATTAGCGTTTAACCCTTTTGCATCTCACCAGCAGCTAGAGGGTACACAGTTCTCTAAAACCTCTTCAGCATTTATTGTTTGTAGACTTTTTGCCAATGGTCAGTCGACTGGTGTGAGTTGAAAACTTTTTGTAGATTAGATTGCATGAGTCTAATACTTCCTGAGGTGGAGCTTTTATCCATTTTCCTTTCTTTAAAAAGAGAGTGAGTAAAACTTACCTCTTCATACTATCTTCTTGAAAATTTGGCCTGTTTTGAATTTTTTGTATCCATTCCCTACCTCAGCACAATTTTGAGGGCAGGTGTCCTTTACAGCCCTGAGTCCTTGTGAATGGTAAGTGACCATTAGCTGTGGGTTAAAAGCTGCTCTTGCGGGAATCGGCCACAAGGCGGCAGCATTTCTCCTTTACCAAATCTGGTTTCTAGGGCAACAGAGCCTTACTGGAAGTGGTGTTCTAGGTTGTAAATTAGAATGGAATGTGCGAGGAAAAAGCCCTTTAAGTTTATGTCTCATTACTTCTTGTTGATATTTTGAACTTAATTTTTATTTCTTATCACAGCAAACTTGATTACAATGTTTTGTTTGTTCTAGGTGTGCAAGATGTGGTTCTTTCACACATATGCATATATCTATTCTTCGAATCCTTTTCCCATGTAGGTTATGACACAATGTTGAGTAGTCTTCTCTTGGTATTGCGTAGGTCTTTGGTGATTATATATTTCACATGTGTTTGTATCTCTCTGTTAACCTCAATATGGTAATGTATCCAATCCTCACACCTTTCCATTTGGTGAACCATAAGTTTTTTTAATGAATCTATGATAGTGTTTCTCTGTGGAAATATCTTTTGTTTGTATCATTTTTTAGGTAACACCTATATGTGATATGATAGGATATGTGTCTTTCGCTTTCTCACTTACTCCAAGTTGCGTGATTACTTCTAGACTCATCTATGGTGCTGCAAATGGCATTGTTTCATTTTTTCACTAGCTCTTATTCCATCTGTACAGGTAGCAGTACTTCTTTGTCCACCCATCTGTCGGTGGACTTTTTGGTTACTTCCATATCTTGGCTATTGTAATACTATGCAATGTAGATTTGCGTGCCTGTGTCCTTCCAATTCTCTCTTCTTCGTTTATAGGTCTAGGCATAGGTCTGCTAGATCATATGGTAGCTCAATGGTTACCTTTTAAAGGCACCTCTATTCTGTTCTCCTTAGTGGCTCTTTCCAGGTTACGTCCCACTTAAAGTGGAGGGTATGTATTTCTTCCCAGCACCTTCAGCATTTATTCTTTGTAGTTTTTGCTGATGGTTATTCTGAGTGGTGTGAGCTGATACCTCTTTGTGGTTGAATTTGCATGTGTCTCATAATGTGTTGAAATTGAGCTTTAAGACATGTCCTTTTAATTTTTCCAGCTGTGATTAGAGCTTATTTCTTCAAAGTGTTTTCTTAAAGTATGTGTCACCATTTGAAATATTTTGGCCATTATCTCCCTCAAGACATTTTGAGGGCAGGTTTCATTTACAGCCCTGAAGTACTTGTTCATATGAAGTGACCATTATCTCAGGCTTTAAACCTGCTTTTGCAGGTAATGGCCAGAGAGCGGCAGCCTTTCTACGTTCCCCATGCTGGTACTAGGGAAACAGACCTACCGGCCAGTGGTGTTCTTCGGTTATAAATTAGAGTGCAATGTGCCCGGATAAACCCACAAATGTTGATGTCTCCTTGCTTTTGTTTGTTTTTAATTTAATTTATATTTATTATTAGAGTAATATTCCATTGTGTACGTGGACCACTTCTTCTTGGTGCATTCCTCGGTTGATGGACATTTTCATTGCTTCCAAGTGCTGGCTATGGTAAATATTGCTGGCGTACAGGTTTGCCAGCCTGTGATTTTTGATTCTCATTTTCTCAGGTGATAGGCCAAGCAGTGGTTGTGATTGATTGACTGGTAGCTCAATGTTTCCCTTTTCAAAGCACCTACGTTGTGTTTTCATTAGTGGCTCTTTACATGCCCCCCCTTACAACCGAGGGTACGCATTTCTCCACACTCCCTTCACCGTTTATTTTTGGCAGCATTTTTCCTAATGGCCATTCTGATTGCTGTGAGCTGATAGGTTTTTGTAATATGGGTATGCATGACATTAAAATTTTTAAATTCATCATATTCCTACGCCTTTTTCTTTTCTCTTTAAAAGAAAAAAACGTAAGTATAATAGAGCTCTTGAAATTGACTTCTTCGAAGGTTGCCCTCTTTTGAATTTTTTGGTCGATTTTTGACCCCAGAAATTTTTTGGAGGGCAGGTGTCATTTACAGAACTGCAAGTTGGTGAAAATTTAGTGACCTTTTGCAGTGGGTTCAAAGCTGCTGTTGTGGGAAACGTCCACAAGGAGGTAGCTTTTCTCCATTCCCCAATCTGGGTACTAGGGCAGCAGAGCCCTTCTGGAAGTCATTGTCCTAGGTTGTAAATTAGAATGGAATTTGCCAGGAGAAATCCCCATAAGTTTATGTCTCATTACTTCTTCTTGGTTTTTAAAATTTTTTTAATCTGGGTAAAGTTTAGAATATTGTTTGTCCTAGGTGTACACCATCTGGTCCATTTGTACATTATGTATGTCTATTAATGTACAGATCCTCTTCCCATGTAAAATATTACAGTGTTCCATCGACCTCCCTTGCTATATGTTCGGTCTTTTTGATACATGTATATAATATGTATTTGTATATGTATAGTAACACTAATCCTCATTTCTCAATTTCCCCCCTCCTTTCCTTTTAGATGAGCATAGTTTGTTTTGTTTTCTAAGCCTGTGAGTGTCTTTCTCTTTGGAAATATGTTCATCTGTGTCAGTTATTAGTTAATACCATAAGTGATATTATAGGCTATAGGTCTTTTGCTTTCCGACCTACTTCATGTTTTGTGATTATCTCCAGGCTCATCTGTGGTGCCTCAAAGAGCAGCGCTTCAGTGTTTTCCGTGGCTAATATTCCATTGTGTACATGGACCACTTCTTCTTGGTGCACTCCTCTGTTGATGGACATTTTCCTTGCTTCCAAGTGTTGCCTATGGTAAATATTGCTGGAGGGCAGGATTGCCAGCCTGTGATTTTTGATTTTCATTTTCTCAGGTGATAGACCCAGCAGTGGTTATGATTGATTGACTGGTATGGTAGCTCAACGTTTACCTTTTCAAGGCACCTCAATTGTGCTTTCATTAGTGGCTCTTACCACGTCCCCCTTAGAATCGAGGGTACGCACTTCTCCACAATCACGTCAGCATTTCTTGTTTGCAGCATATTTGTTGATGGCCATTCTGACTGGTGTGAGCTGATAGGTGTTTGTAATTTGGGTTTACATGTCTGTAAAAATTCCTACAATTCATCATTTTTCCACGCCTTTTTCTTTTCTGTTAAAAGAAAAAAGAACAAAAGTGTGAGTATAATATACCTCTTCAAATTTTCTTTTTGGAAGGTTGCACTCTAGAATTTTTTGGTCGATTTTCGACCTCAGTATTTTTTGGAGGGCAGGTGTCATTTACAGACCTGCAATTGGTGAATATTTAGTGACCTTTTGCAGTGGGTTTAAAGCTGCTGTGGTGGGAAACGGCCACAAGGATGCAGCATTTCTCCATTCCCAAATCTGGGTACTAGGGCAGCACAGCCGTTCTGGAAGTCGTTTGCCTAGGTTGTAAATTTGAATGGAATGTGCCAGGAAAACCCCCCATAAGTTTATGTCTCATTACTCCTAGTTCGTTGTTTTAATTTTTTCAATTGGGGTAATGGTTAGAATGTTGCTTGTCCAAGGTGTACACACTCTGGTTCATCTACATATTCTATATACCTATTTATGTAGAGATCCTCTTCCCCTGTAAATTATTACAGAGTGTTCCGTAAACCTTCCTTGCTATATGGTCGGTCTTTTTGATATATGTATATAATATGTATTTGTATACATATGGTAACGCTAATCTTCATTTATCCATTCCCCCCACCTTTCCTTTTAGGTAAGCATAGTTTTTTTTTAATAAGTCTGTGATTGACTTTCTCTGTGGAAATATGTTCATTTGTGTCAGTTATTAGATAACGCCTATAAGTGATATCATAGGATATAGGACTTCTGCTTTCCGACTTACCTCATGTTCTGTGATTATCTCCAAGATCATCTATGGTGCCTCAAAGAGCAGTGTTTCATTGTTTTCCATGGCTAGTATTCATTGTGTACATGGACCACTTCTTCTTTATCCTTTCATCTGTTGATGGACATTTTGGTTGCTTCACTGTCTTGGCTATGGTGAATAAGGCTGCAGTGCAGTTTTTGCAGCCCGGGTCTTCTTCATTCTGGTCTTCTCAGGTGAGAGGCCCATTGGTGCGTCTGCTGGATTGAATGGTACCTCAATTTTTCCTTTTCAACGCAGCTCCTTTCTGTTCTCATTATTAGCGTTTAACCCTTTTGCATCTCACCAGCAGCTAGAGGGTACACAGTTCTCTAAAACCTCTTCAGCATTTATTGTTTGTAGACTTTTTGCCAATGGTCAGTCGACTGGTGTGAGTTGAAAACTTTTTGTAGATTAGATTGCATGAGTCTAATACTTCCTGAGGTGGAGCTTTTATCCATTTTCCTTTCTTTAATAAGAGAGTGAGTAAAACTTACCTCTTCATACTATCTTCTTGAAAATTTGGCCTGTTTTGAATTTTTTGTATCCATTCCCTACCTCAGCACAATTTTGAGGGCAGGTGTCCTTTACAGCCCTGAGTCCTTGTGAATGGTAAGTGACCATTAGCTGTGGGTTAAAAGCTGCTCTTGCGGGAATCGGCCACAAGGCGGCAGCATTTCTCCTTTACCAAATCTGGTTTCTAGGGCAACAGAGCCTTACTGGAAGTGGTGTTCTAGGTTGTAAATTAGAATGGAATGTGCGAGGAAAAAGCCCTTTAAGTTTATGTCTCATTACTTCTTGTTGGTATTTTGAACTTAATTTTTATTTCTTATCACAGCAAACTTGATTACAATGTTTTGTTTGTTCTAGGTGTGCAAGATGTGGTTCTTTCACACATATGCATATATCTATTCTTCGGATCCTTTTCCCATGTAGGTTATGACACAATGTTGAGTAGTCTTCTCTTGGTATTGCGTAGGTCTTTGGTGATTATATATTTCACATGTGTTTGTATCTCTCTGTTAACCTCAATATGGTAATGTATCCAATCCTCACACCTTTCCATTTGGGGAACCATAAGTTTTTTTAATGAATCTATGATAGTGTTTCTCTGTGGAAATATCTTTTGTTTGTATCATTTTTTAGGTAACACCTATATGTGATATGATAGGATATGTGTCTTTCGCTTTCTCACTTACTCCAAGTTGCGTGATTACTTCTAGACTCATCTATGGTGCTGCAAATGGCATTGTTTCATTTTTTCACTAGCTCTTATTCCATCTGTACAGGTAGCAGTACTTCTTTGTCCACCCATCTGTCGGTGGACTTTTTGGTTACTTCCATATCTTGGCTATTGTAATACTATGCAATGTAGATTTGCGTGCCTGTGTCCTTCCAATTCTCTCTTCTTCGTTTATAGGTCTAGGCATAGGTCTGCTAGATCATATGGTAGCTCAATGGTTACCTTTTAAAGGCACCTCTATTCTGTTCTCCTTAGTGGCTCTTTCCAGGTTACGTCCCACTTAAAGTGGAGGGTATGTATTTCTTCCCAGCACCTTCAGCATTTATTCTTTGTAGTTTTTGCTGATGGTTATTCTGAGTGGTGTGAGCTGATACCTCTTTGTGGTTGAATTTGCATGTGTCTCATAATGTGTTGAAATTGAGCTTTAAGACATGTCCTTTTAATTTTTCCAGCTGTGATTAGAGCTTATTTCTTCAAAGTGTTTTCTTAAAGTATGTGTCACCATTTGAAATATTTTGGCCATTATCTCCCTCAAGACATTTTGAGGGCAGGTTTCATTTACAGCCCTGAAGTACTTGTTCATATGAAGTGACCATTAGCTCAGGCTTTAAACCTGCTTTTGCAGGTAATGGCCAGAGAGCGGCAGCCTTTCTACGTTCCCCATGCTGGTACTAGGGAAACAGACCTACCGGCCAGTGGTGTTCTTCGGTTATAAATTAGAGTGCAATGTGCCCGGATAAACCCACAAATGTTGATGTCTCCTTGCTTTTGTTTGTTTTTAATTCAATTTATATTTATTATTAGAGTAATATTCCATTGTGTACGTGGACCACTTCTTCTTGGTGCATTCCTCGGTTGATGGACATTTTCATTGCTTCCAAGTGCTGGCTATGGTAAATATTGCTGGCGTACAGGTTTGCCAGCCTGTGATTTTTGATTCTCATTTTCTCAGGTGATAGGCCAAGCAGTGGTTGTGATTGATTGACTGGTAGCTCAATGTTTCCCTTTTCAAAGCACCTACGTTGTGTTTTCATTAGTGGCTCTTTACATGCCCCCCCTTACAACCGAGGGTACGCATTTCTCCACACTCCCTTCACCGTTTATTTTTGGCAGCATTTTTCCTAATGGCCATTCTGATTGCTGTGAGCTGATAGGTTTTTGTAATATGGGTATGCATGACATTAAAATTTTTAAATTCATCATATTCCTACGCCTTTTTCTTTTCTCTTAAAAGAAAAAAAACGTAAGTATAATACAGCTCTTGAAATTGACTTCTTCGAAGGTTGCCCTCTTTTGAATTTTTTGGTCGATTTTTGACCCCAGAAATTTTTTGGAGGGCAGGTGTCATTGACAGAACTGCAAGTTGGTGAAAATTTAGTGACCTTTTGCAGTGGGTTCAAAGCTGCTGTTGTGGGAAACGTCCACAAGGAGGTAGCTTTTCTCCATTCCCCAATCTGGGTACTAGGGCAGCAGAGCCCTTCTGGAAGTCATTGTCCTAGGTTATAAATTAGAATGGAATTTGCCAGGAGAAATCCCCATAAGTTTATGTCTCATTACTTCTTCTTGGTTTTTAAAATTTTTTTAATCTGGGTAAAGTTTAGAATATTGTTTGTCCTAGGTGTACACCATCTGGTCCTTTTGTACATTATGTATGTCTATTAATGTACAGATCCTCTTCCCATGTAAAATATTACAGTGTTCCATCGACCTCCCTTGCTATATGTTCGGTCTTTTTGATACATGTATATAATATGTATTTGTATATGTATAGTAACACTAATCCTCATTTCTCAATTTCCCCCCTCCTTTCCTTTTAGATGAGCATAGTTTGTTTTGTTTTCTAAGCCTGTGAGTGTCTTTCTCTTTGGAAATATGTTCATCTGTGTCAGTTATTAGTTAATACCATAAGTGATATTATAGGCTATAGGTCTTTTGCTTTCCGACCTACTTCATGTTTTGTGATTATCTCCAGGCTCATCTGTGGTGCCTCAAAGAGCAGCGCTTCAGTGTTTTCCGTGGCTAATATTCCATTGTGTACATGGACCACTTCTTCTTGGTGCATTCCTCTGTTGATGGACATTTTCCTTGCTTCCAAGTGTTGCCTATGGTAAATATTGCTGGAGGGCAGGATTGCCAGCCTGTGATTTTTGATTTTCATTTTCTCAGGTGATAGACCCAGCAGTGGTTATGATTGATTGACTGGTATGGTAGCTCAACGTTTACCTTTTCAAGGCACCTCAATTGTGCTTTCATTAGTGGCTCTTACCACGTCCCCCTTAGAATCGAGGGTACGCACTTCTCCACAATCACGTCAGCATTTCTTGTTTGCAGCATATTTGTTGATGGCCATTCTGACTGGTGTGAGCTGATAGGTGTTTGTAATTTGGGTTTACATGTCTGTAAAAATTCCTACAATTCATCATTTTTCCACGCCTTTTTCTTTTCTGTTAAAAGAAAAAAGAACAAAAGTGTGAGTATAATATACCTCTTCAAATTTTCTTTTTGGAAGGTTGCACTCTAGAATTTTTTGGTCGATTTTCGACCTCAGTATTTTTTGGAGGGCAGGTGTCATTTACAGACCTGCAATTGGTGAATATTTAGTGACCTTTTGCAGTGGGTTTAAAGCTGCTGTGGTGGGAAACGGCCACAAGGATGCAGCATTTCTCCATTCCCAAATCTGGGTACTAGGGCAGCAGAGCCGTTCTGGAAGTCGTTTGCCTAGGTTGTAAATTTGAATGGAATGTGCCAGGAAAACCCCCCATAAGTTTATGTCTCATTACTCCTAGTTCGTTGTTTTAATTTTTTCAATTGGGGTAATGGTTAGAATGTTGCTTGTCCAAGGTGTACACACTCTGGTTCATCTACATATTCTATATACCTATTTATGTAGAGATCCTCTTCCCCTGTAAATTATTACAGAGTGTTCCGTAAACCTTCCTTGCTATATGGTCGGTCTTTTTGATATATGTATATAATATGTATTTGTATACATATGGTAACGCTAATCTTCATTTATCCATTCCCCCCACCTTTCCTTTTAGGTAAGCATAGTTTTTTTTTAATAAGTCTGTGATTGACTTTCTCTGTGGAAATATGTTCATTTGTGTCAGTTATTAGATAACGCCTATAAGTGATATCATAGGATATAGGACTTCTGCTTTCCGACTTACCTCATGTTCTGTGATTATCTCCAAGATCATCTATGGTGCCTCAAAGAGCAGTGTTTCATTGTTTTCCATGGCTAGTATTCATTGTGTACATGGACCACTTCTTCTTTATCCTTTCATCTGTTGATGGACATTTTGGTTGCTTCACTGTCTTGGCTATGGTGAATAAGGCTGCAGTGCAGTTTTTGCAGCCCGGGTCTTCTTCATTCTGGTCTTCTCAGGTGAGAGGCCCATTGGTGCGTCTGCTGGATTGAATGGTACCTCAATTTTTCCTTTTCAACGCAGCTCCTTTCTGTTCTCATTATTAGCGTTTAACCCTTTTGCATCTCACCAGCAGCTAGAGGGTACACAGTTCTCTAAAACCTCTTCAGCATTTATTGTTTGTAGACTTTTTGCCAATGGTCAGTCGACTGGTGTGAGTTGAAAACTTTTTGTAGATTAGATTGCATGAGTCTAATACTTCCTGAGGTGGAGCTTTTATCCATTTTCCTTTCTTTAATAAGAGAGTGAGTAAAACTTACCTCTTCATACTATCTTCTTGAAAATTTGGCCTGTTTTGAATTTTTTGTATCCATTCCCTACCTCAGCACAATTTTGAGGGCAGGTGTCCTTTACAGCCCTGAGTCCTTGTGAATGGTAAGTGACCATTAGCTGTGGGTTAAAAGCTGCTCTTGCGGGAATCGGCCACAAGGCGGCAGCATTTCTCCTTTACCAAATCTGGTTTCTAGGGCAACAGAGCCTTACTGGAAGTGGTGTTCTAGGTTGTAAATTAGAATGGAATGTGCGAGGAAAAAGCCCTTTAAGTTTATGTCTCATTACTTCTTGTTGGTATTTTGAACTTAATTTTTATTTCTTATCACAGCAAACTTGATTACAATGTTTTGTTTGTTCTAGGTGTGCAAGATGTGGTTCTTTCACACATATGCATATATCTATTCTTCGGATCCTTTTCCCATGTAGGTTATGACACAATGTTGAGTAGTCTTCTCTTGGTATTGCGTAGGTCTTTGGTGATTATATATTTCACATGTGTTTGTATCTCTCTGTTAACCTCAATATGGTAATGTATCCAATCCTCACACCTTTCCATTTGGGGAACCATAAGTTTTTTTAATGAATCTATGATAGTGTTTCTCTGTGGAAATATCTTTGTTTGTATCATTTTTTAGGTAACACCTATATGTGATATGATAGGATATGTGTCTTTCGCTTTCTCACTTACTCCAAGTTGCGTGATTACTTCTAGACTCATCTATGGTGCTGCAAATGGCATTGTTTCATTTTTTCACTAGCTCTTATTCCATCTGTACAGGTAGCAGTACTTCTTTGTCCACCCATCTGTCGGTGGACTTTTTGGTTACTTCCATATCTTGGCTATTGTAATACTATGCAATGTAGATTTGCGTGCCTGTGTCCTTCCAATTCTCTCTTCTTCGTTTATAGGTCTAGGCATAGGTCTGCTAGATCATATGGTAGCTCAATGGTTACCTTTTAAAGGCACCTCTATTCTGTTCTCCTTAGTGGCTCTTTCCAGGTTACGTCCCACTTAAAGTGGAGGGTATGTATTTCTTCCCAGCACCTTCAGCATTTATTCTTTGTAGTTTTTGCTGATGGTTATTCTGAGTGGTGTGAGCTGATACCTCTTTGTGGTTGAATTTGCATGTGTCTCATAATGTGTTGAAATTGAGCTTTAAGACATGTCCTTTTAATTTTTCCAGCTGTGATTAGAGCTTATTTCTTCAAAGTGTTTTCTTAAAGTATGTGTCACCATTTGAAATATTTTGGCCATTATCTCCCTCAAGACATTTTGAGGGCAGGTTTCATTTACAGCCCTGAAGTACTTGTTCATATGAAGTGACCATTAGCTCAGGCTTTAAACCTGCTTTTGCAGGTAATGGCCAGAGAGCGGCAGCCTTTCTACGTTCCCCATGCTGGTACTAGGGAAACAGACCTACCGGCCAGTGGTGTTCTTCGGTTATAAATTAGAGTGCAATGTGCCCGGATAAACCCACAAATGTTGATGTCTCCTTGCTTTTGTTTGTTTTTAATTCAATTTATATTTATTATTAGAGTAATATTCCATTGTGTACGTGGACCACTTCTTCTTGGTGCATTCCTCGGTTGATGGACATTTTCATTGCTTCCAAGTGCTGGCTATGGTAAATATTGCTGGCGTACAGGTTTGCCAGCCTGTGATTTTTGATTCTCATTTTCTCAGGTGATAGGCCAAGCAGTGGTTGTGATTGATTGACTGGTAGCTCAATGTTTCCCTTTTCAAAGCACCTACGTTGTGTTTTCATTAGTGGCTCTTTACATGCCCCCCCTTACAACCGAGGGTACGCATTTCTCCACACTCCCTTCACCGTTTATTTTTGGCAGCATTTTTCCTAATGGCCATTCTGATTGCTGTGAGCTGATAGGTTTTTGTAATATGGGTATGCATGACATTAAAATTTTTAAATTCATCATATTCCTACGCCTTTTTCTTTTCTCTTAAAAGAAAAAAAACGTAAGTATAATACAGCTCTTGAAATTGACTTCTTCGAAGGTTGCCCTCTTTTGAATTTTTTGGTCGATTTTTGACCCCAGAAATTTTTTGGAGGGCAGGTGTCATTGACAGAACTGCAAGTTGGTGAAAATTTAGTGACCTTTTGCAGTGGGTTCAAAGCTGCTGTTGTGGGAAACGTCCACAAGGAGGTAGCTTTTCTCCATTCCCCAATCTGGGTACTAGGGCAGCAGAGCCCTTCTGGAAGTCATTGTCCTAGGTTGTAAATTAGAATGGAATTTGCCAGGAGAAATCCCCATAAGTTTATGTCTCATTACTTCTTCTTGGTTTTTAAAATTTTTTTAATCTGGGTAAAGTTTAGAATATTGTTTGTCCTAGG